>NC_057756.1:4436229-4464701 GCF_004010195.1 Chiloscyllium plagiosum | reverse complement strand
CCAGCATTACTGTAATGAAACATCTCAATTATGGCATGAAAATCGTTACAGATGCATTTCTTACCAAAATTAATCAGTACAGTTGAATTCCATAAGAAATCATCATTTCACCAAGTGGGATAATGCTGAATATTTGGCAATTGAAATTTGACAGAAAACTACAACGAGTTGACTGCAAGCTAGAGAGTTGACAATGTAGGAACTCGTTATCTTTGCTACGTAGGTTACCACATCCAAGTTCGCGCTGCAGTTACAAGAAATGAACAGAAAGGCATTTCAGCGAAGACCAATCGATTCGCTAAATTATGGAAAAGAACATAGAAGCGAGTAGGAACATACAAGAACATACAGAAGACATTCAACAATTGCTAGCTATATATGGTAAAACCATTTGGTATTGGACAGTTTCACAAGCAATTCCAATCAATAAAATTGAAATATGAACTTGGCAGGTCCGAACAGTCCACAAAACAGCCCAGAAACCCTCACAATCAGTGGGACTCGAGATTCACTACTGCAATGATGTACCACACATCAGGAGGCACGGGGAGGACGTCCAGAGGTATTCAAGTCTAGATAATTGCCAGATCTCCATTAACAGAAAAAAATGGAATGGAAGATTGAGAATCGCAAAGTTTACAGAGAGATACTGGTTTACCAAGTCAGTGGGAATATCACAATTGGAGTATCAGGTGAAAAACTGTGAGGTCGTTTATTTTGGAAGGCGAACACAAGAATAGATTTTTAGTGAAATGAAGATAAAATGTTGTTGAAATCTGCACTACAAATGAACATGGGCGTACTTGTTGAAGAATCACAGAAATCTGTCACATAGTAATCATGAAGATTAATGAATGTTGTTCCTCTTGACAATGTTGTTGGAATATAATATTCGGGAAATCTTACTGACCAAAACATTGAAGACCAAATTATATATAACCAGAATTATGCCATTTGTCCTATTGTGTCTGCTTCACCATTCGATTGTGTCTGATGGGTTTCTCAAATAAACGTTCTCGCCTTCTCTTTGCAGCCCCGAGGACATTATCAAATAAGAACCTAAATGCCTGTGCTTTAAATAAAATAAAATTATTTTATCCCCATAACCTTCTGCAGCAATATGTTGAACAGAGCTTCCTGCTACGGGCTGAAGAAATTCCTTCTCATCTCAGTTCTAATGTTTTGTCTTTTCTCTCTGAGTCTGTGCCTTCATGTCATTGTCTCTCCTAGTAATGGAAACACCTTTCTACATCAACTCCCTCAAAATCGCTCAGCATTCTTTGAGATCTAAACTCCATCGAATACAGATCCAGCTACTTTAGTCCTCTTGAAATCTAAGCTAAATTTGTTTTCTCTACCTAAATATCAACTTATTCTTCGTATGCAGTTGAAGACAATTGTGAAATGAGACTCCTCGGTCGCTTTGTTCTTCAGATTTTAGATACCTTTCTTCATTTTACAAATTGACTCGGCCTTTATGGATGCTACCAAAGTGCATAACCACACAAACATAATATCTGGAGTACTGTGAGCAGTTTACAGACATAATATAATTGTTGGCAGTGACCAGAAGATTTTCTAGGCTAATCACCAGTAAGAAAGGATTGTGTTGTGTGCAAGCACTAAACACTTTTTGACTCTAAACATTGGAATTTAGAAAACTGACAGTTTAATTGATTGGACAATATCAGATGCTTAGCGGGATTAACAGAGGAAATTGCTCAAAGTGTATTGATGTCATATTGAAATCTTGGATGGGTTCACAAATACGTGGCGCAGATTTAAGATTATAGAACATAGAACATAGAAGGTTGCAACGCAGTACAGGTTCTTTGTCCTCAATTTTGCGCCTGCCCGTGAAATTAATTTGATGTCCAATTAACCTACATCATTCCATTATGATCCATATGTATGTCTATTGCCCATTTAAATGCCATTGACATCGGTGAGTATATTACTGTTGCAGGCAGGACGTTCCTACTACTATGCCCCTACTACTCTGAGTAAATAAACTACCATGACAACTGTCCTAAATCTATCGCTCCTGAATTTAAAGCTATGTCCCCTCGTGTTAGCATTCATCATCCACAGAAGAAGGCTCTCACTGTCCAACCTATCTAACCTGGTTATCTTATACGTCTCAATGAAGCCATCTTTCAGTTTTCTTCTCTCAAATGAAAACAGCGTCATTTTCCTCAGCTTTTCCTCGTCAGACCTTCCTTCCATACCAGGCAACATCCAAGTGATTCTCCTCTGAACCATTTCCAAAGCGTCTACATCCTTCCTATAATGTGGTGAGCAGAACTGCACGCAAGACTCAGGCTGCGGCCTTACCGGTGTATTGTACATCTGAAGCGTGACCTCATGGCTCTGAAACTCAATCCCCCTATCAATAATCGCCAACATACCATATGCTATCGTAAGAACCCTATGAAACTGAGTGGCAACTTTCAGGGATTTATACACCTGGACACACAGATCTCTGTTTTCATCTACACTGTCAAGAATTGAACCATTAACTCAGTACTCTGCATTCCTGTTACTTCTTCGGAAGTGAACTGTCTCACACTTTTCTGCATTAAACTCTATTTGCCACTTCTCAGCCCGAATCTACATTTTATGTATGTTCTTCTGCTGCAAACAACATCTTTCAGCGTAATCCATAATTCTGCCTACCTTTGTGTCATCTCCAAAGTTGTTAATATATCCTTCTGCGCCCACCTCCAGATCATTTATAAAAATGACAAACAGCAATGGCCCTAAAACAGATCCTTGTGTCACAGCACTCGTAACTGAGCTCGACAATGAACATTACCCATCAACCACCATCCTCTGTCTTCTTTAGCTAGCCAATTTCTGATCCAAACCGTTAAATTGCCTTCAATCCTGAAACTCCGCATTTTGTGCAATATTCTACTATGCGGAACCTTATCAAACATCTTACTAAAGTCCGTATACACCACATCAACCGTTTTACCTTTATCCACTTGTTTTGTCATCTTCTTGAAGAGCTCCATAAGCTTAGTGTGGCACGACCTACTCTTCACAAAATCGTATTGACTATCCTTTATCAAATTATTCTTTTCCAGATGATTATAAATCCTATCTCTTATAATTCTTTTCCAAAACCTTACCCACAACCAAAATAAGGCTCACTGGCTTATAAATACCATTGATGTCGCGACTCTCCTTCTTAAACAAGAGAACAACGTTTGCTATCCTTCAGTTTTCTGGCACTACTTCTGTCGACAGTGATTGAATAAAGATCGAAGCCAAAGGCTCTGTAATCTCCTCATTGGCTTCCCAGAGAATCCGATGATAACTCCCATCCGGCCCACGGGTCTTACCTATATTCAGATCTTCCAAAATTGCTTAAACCTCCTCTTTCTCAACTTCAATCCCATCTAATCATGTAGCCTGTATCTCCATATTCTCACTAACGTTACTCTGTCCCAATGTGAATACTGACGAAAAGTATTCATTGAGCGCTTCTCTTTTGGTCTCAGATTCCACACACAACTTTCCACTACTCTCTCTGATTACCCCTAATATTAATCCAGTCATTTTCTTTAATTCCTGATATACCGATAGAAGGCCTTCGGGAGTGCATCATTTCTCCCTCCAACTCTATTTTGATTTAGTCCCTACCCACCTCTTCACTGTTTTGATCACACAGCACTGTCCTTTGATGTGAAGGGCAGTGTTTGTCACTGGCCACCCGGGTGTTTTCCTATCTTCCTGGTGGTGGAATTTGAATAAAGATTCGTGCACTTTGTGTCTTTCACTGTGCCTCACCTCTGTGCACACACACACCATGGGTGCTGGGGGAAAAAATAAGCACTACCGCACTTAGGTGGTAGTGTGGGGGTTAAAATAAAAAAAAAGAAGGCCTTCGGGTTTTCTTTGATCATATCCGTCAACAACTTCTCATGCCTCCTCCTTGACTCTTCTTAGTCCTATCTTTAGATCTTTTTGGCTAACTTGTTACTCTCAATGAAAATGATGTGGAAGGGCTTGTTCTCTCGGAGGATTGTGAGTCTTTGAAACCATGTACCACAGAGAACTGTGGGGGGAGAACCCTTTTCTGTATTCGTTTATTAAATAGATAGATTATCTGATCTGTACAGGATTCTAGAGTCACGAGGAAAGTGCAGGAAAGTGGACTGCAGGAGTGTCAGTCAACCAGGACTCAACAAAAAGGATGAGCAGTCTTGAGGGGCCTCTCTTTGGTCCTTTTCTCTCTTGTTATTTCATAAGATTGCATGATCATGCAAATAAATGAAATGCAATGCCCACGAATCTTGTTGAATGTATTTTACAGTTTTTCAGAGAACAAATAGTTTTAGCTGTGGTGATTCTCACAGATTTGAAAAAGGAGTAAAGTAAAGAGGTAAGTATTTAATTGGGGTGGGGGGATTGCAATGCTTTTAGCTGGGAACAGTGGGGCATAATTAGGGAGCACATATTTTCAGGTAACAGAACGACAGAAATGTGGAGGCTGTGTAGTGAGCACTTGCTGCGACTGCTCGATAGGTTTGACCCACTGAGGTAAGTAAGAGTGAAGGAATCTTGGATGACAAGAGATTTGGATCATCTCGTCAAGATGAAGAAGGAAGCTTACTTAAGTTGAAGGAAGCAAAGATCAGGCAGGGCTCTATGGGCTTACAAGGTAGACAAAAAATGAATTGAAGAATGGATCTAGGAGAGCTCGAAGTGTGCATGAGAAAAGTTTTGGCGGCTAAGGTTTTGTAAGCTCCCAAGCTCTTCTACACATATGTGAGGAACAAGAGGAAGTGCAGTCTGAGGGTGTGGAAGATAACGGATAGTACAGTGTACCTGTGCTGGGAGTCGGAGGAATTAAGGGAGGTCCTTAATGAATACTTTGCTTCAGCATTGACAAGTGAGAGGGACCTTCTCGTTTGTGAGGATAACGTGAAACAGGCAGAAATGTTCGAACGGATTGACATTAAGAAGAATGATGTGCTGGGAATTTTGAAAAACAAAACATGATGATAGATATGAACCCTACCCCAGACGGGATATACCCAAGGTTTCTACAGGAAGTGAGGGAAGAGATTGCTACGCCTTTGGAAAAGATCTTTGCATCCTCACTGACCACTGGAGTAGTACCAGATAAGTTGCGGCTATTCGCTGGTTAAATAAAGGGAATATGGATCATCCTGGGAATTACTGATGAGGAGGTCTTATGTTGGTGGAGGGAAAATTGTAAGAGTATTCTGAGAGAGTTGATTTGGAAAAGCGTAGCCTTATTAGAGAAAGTCAGTATTGCTTTGTGAAGGGCAGATCATGCCTCACAAGCCACACTGAATCATTTCATATGTGACTAAAGATATTAAATAAGGTGGAGCAGTGGGTGCGGTGTATATGGATATTACCAAGGAGTTTGATAAAGTTCCCCATGGTAGGCTCATTCAGAAAGTAAGGAGGCATGAATAAAGGGAAATTTGTCAGGCCCATAGAAGACAGAGTTTGTTAATAGTTGAAAACTTCCCAGCCTAAATCTCATTGGTGAGTGGTGTTCCAGAGGGTTATGTTCTGGAACCACTGCTCCTTTTGAGTTTTTTATAAATGACTTGTAAGAGGAAGTGGAAGGGACGTTTCGTACGTTTGACGATGACACAATGTTTGTTCGAAGTAAGGATAATGTGGTGTGCTGCTGTATGTTGAAACGGCACATTGACAGAATGCAGTGCGGCATATGGACATCAACCTAGAAAAGTGTGAAGTGATTCATTTTGGATGCAGATTACAGGATTAAAGGCAGGAATCTTGGCAGTGTGGACGAACAGAGGGATCTTGGGGCCCAAGTCCACAGATCCCTCAAAGTTGTCCCCCAAGTTGATAGGGATGCTAAGAAGCTGCAATATTGGCTTTCTTTAGCAGGAGGTTCTTTTTAAGATCGCGAGATTATGCTTCACCTCTGGTTACACCATACATGGAAAATTGTGTCCAGTTCTATTCACCTCATTATTAGAAGGTTTGGAGAGGTTGCAGAGGAGATTTACCAAGATAATGTCTGGAATGGAGGGCATGTCTTGTGAAGAAAGGTTGAGGGAGCCAGGCTTTTCTCATGGGAGCGAAGAAGGATGAGCGGTGACTTGATTGAATTGTACAAGATGCTGAGAGGCAGAGATAGAGAGGATAGCTAGAAATTATTTTCCCCAGAGTGGAAATAGCTTTCATGAGGAGGCATGAATTTAAGGTGATTGGAGAAAGGTTTAGGAGAGATGTCAGAATTTGGTTCTTTAAACTGAGAATGGGATACAGGAAATTCAGCTGTCTGGATACAGAATTGGCTGGTCGACAGAAGACAGCGAGTGGTAGTGGAGGAAAATATTCTGCCTGGAGGTCAGTGGTGAGTGGTGTTCCACAGGACTCTTTTCTTGGGCCTCTACTCTTTGTATTTTTTTATTAATGACTTGGATGAGGAGATTGAAGGATGGATTAGCACGTTTGCAGACGATACAAAGGTTGGAGGTGTCGTTGACAGTATCGAGGACTGTTGTAGGCTTCAGCATGACATTGACAGGATGCAGAGATGGGCTGAGAGGTGGCAGATGGAGTTCAACCTGGATAAATGCGAGGTGATGCATTTTGGAACGTCGAACTTGAAAGTTGAGTACAGGATTAAAGGCAGTGTGGAGGAACAGCAGGATCTTGGTGTGCAGGTACATAGATCTCTTAAAATTGTCACCCAAGTGGACAGAGTTGTTACGAAAGCATATGGTGTTTTGGCTTTCATTAACAGGGGGATTGAGTTGAAGAGCCATGAAATCTTGTTGAAACTCTATAACACTTTGGTTAGATCGCACTTGGAATGTTGTGTACAGTTCTGATCGCCCTATTATAGGAAAGATTTGGATGCTTTGGAGAGGGTTCAGAGGAGATTTACCAGGATGCTGCTTGGAATGGAGGGCTTATCTTACGAAGAGAGGTTGACTGAGCTCGGACATCTTTCATTGGAAAAAAGAAGGAAGAGAGGGGACCTAATTGAGGTGTACAAGATAATGAGAGGCATAGATAGAGTTGATAGCCAAAAACCTCTTCCCGGGCAGAAATTTTGAACACGAGGGGTCATAGTTTTAAGCTGTTTGGTGGAAAGTATAGAGGGGATTTCAGAGGCGGGTTCTTTACGCAGAGAGTTGTGAGAGCATGGAATTATTTGCCAGCAGCATTTGTGGAAGCGAGGTCATTGGGGATACTTAAGAAACTGCTGGAAATGCATATAGTCACGGAAATTTGAGAGTTTGTACATTAAGTTTACCTCACATGAGGATCAATGGTCGGCACGACATCGTGGACTGAAAGGACTGTTCTGTGCTGTAATGTTCTAGGTTCTATGATCTAATGGTGCGAGCGTGTAATGCACTGCCACAAGTGATAGTCTTGTCAGATACATCAGCCACATTTCAGCGACGCTTACCTCACATGAGGATCAATGGTCGGCACAACATCGTGGACTGAGGGGCCTGTTCTGTGCTGTACTGTTGTAGGTTCTATGATCTAATGGTGCGAGCGTGTAATGCACTGCCACAAGTGATAGTCTTGTCAGATACATCAGTCACATTTCAGCGACGCTTATATAGACAAATGGATGACTGTAAAATGAAGAATACCCAGGTTTAATCTTAGAGTCAGATGAAAGGTCGGCACAACATCGTGGGCCAAAGAAGTCATACTGTGCTGCATTGTTGCACGTTCCATGTTCTATCATCCTTTGGTTTTAAGAGTTCATTGGAATCGACGTTTCAGTCTGTTAAATTGTAAAATTAGTCGGTTAAATGTCATTCTTGGCTTTATGAATATTGCGTCAAGACCTTCTAACATCAGAGTTCCGCTGAAAATCATGATTCATTCCCTTCTTAACAACATATTTAAATAAAGAACTGACATTTTTTTGATTTGGAATGGAAAATCACTCAAGGGTATTTCAAACGGCCAGTACTATTTTTCCCAATATCGCAGATTGACTTTCAAGTAAAAGACATCAGTAATTTTTAAAGCAGAGAACTGCCTCAAAAATTTCTGGATGCATGTAAATTTGAAGTAAACAATGTGCACATTAGATGATAATTCAACACATCGGAAAGAGCAGAGCCAGGGGAGCGAACTTGTCAGTGGATAGCAAACAGAATCACATACAGGGGGCAAATTATGGGGTACATAGTTCTTGCTTATTACAAGGTAATGTAGTTGCAGACAAAAGAACTCAGAAATGGAAGTGAGTTATAAGTGGGCAAAAATGTATTAGTGGGGCGATACGGAAATGGAGTTAAATCATTGACCCAAGAAAAATAAGTTGCACTGGTTCATGTGGATGCACTAGTTACAACGGCCCAACCATGTCTCTTCTTCCTCAGGCAGCTGAGGAAATTTGGCATGATGACAATTATGCTTGCCAACTTTTATTGGCGAGCTATCGAGAGAATTATGTCTGGTTGTATCATTACATGGTATGAGCTGAAAATGTGTTGCTGGAACAACGCAGCAGGTCAGGCAGCATCCAGGGAACAGGAGAATCGACGTTTCGGGCATAAGCCCTTCTTCAGGGCTTATGCCCGAAACGTCGATTCTCCTGTTCCCTGGATGCTGCCTGACCTGCTGCGTTGTTCCATCAACACATTTTCAGCTCTGATCTCCAGCATCTGCAGACCTCATTTTCTCCTCATTACATGGTATGGCAACTGTTCCATTCAAGATCGGAGACGTTTACAGAGGATGGTGAATTCAGCCCCGACAATCACAAAGACCAACCTCCCATCTGTAGAATTCATCTACTGTGCCGGCTGTCAAGAAAAGGCTGCCAGCTTTCTCAAAGATCCATCACACCTGGCAATGTTTTTTTTTTCTACACCGTTTGCCATCAGGCAGAAATTACATAAGCCAGAACACACGTCCCAGCCGGTTTTAAAAGGGTTTCTATCCTACTGTTGCTTGAATACTGAATGGACTCACAAACTCTTCACATTCGCCTCTCCTTGTGTTTTTGTTTTTGCCGTTGTTTATTTATTACTTATTTTTCTATGCTATTTAACTATGAGATCTGCCTGTATTGCTCATAAGATAAAGGTTTTCACTGTGCATCAGTACATGTCAAAATAAATTCAATTCAATTCAAATCCGATATGTACGTGAGACACAGGATGTTCTCCCTCTGTGTTCTGTGGCTCTGTATGTTAGCTGAACTGGGACAAGTTTCAGTTACAAAATGAAATGTACATATGCATTCTTGAAAGCATAGATTTACCTACCGTTTCTGCCTGCTGTCAAATTTTCCTCTGCAATATATTAAAACGTGTAATTTGATATTTTATAAACATCATGACTGTCAAATCAAACGATGTAAGTGCAGAAACACAATTTACGAATGATAATTGCATTCTATATTGGTAATCAATGAGCAAATTCCTTGGTCTCACCATTATTACAATTGATAGTATTGTGTCGAGTCTTGCACCATCTTAGAAAAGTTGTCTTAAATTGGCAATCTTTTCATGTTCGACGAATATATGAGACAGTAAATGTTATTTGAAGAACATAGTATTCTGACACTTACCACATTTAATTTGACTTTTTCGCATTTTCTCTAATTCTGGACCAGCAATTTAAAATAAAGAATTTGTAGATTAAATTCCCAATTTGTTGGTTACTGTACTAAAAGAGAATATCAGTACAGTAATGATTATATCACAGACATTTTGTGAATACAAAGCAAACACCAAAAGGAAAAGTATAAGTAAAACAATTTTTGTCAAGTGATGGGAATGTCCCAGATATATATTCCCGAATTCAATTCAATTTTGTTAACCACCTAATAAAAAAAATATAGAAACGAACTTGAGACAAGTCCAATTCTATTCATAGGTTTGGAAATTATAATGTTTTAGCGCATTCAATAGGAAATTTTCGAAGTTTTTAAAAATCATTTCTACAATATATATGTGAATACACATGATAGACTATATTTCTCTTAAGTTAATGTGTTGGAAGAAAAGGAGGTCTCATACATGAATCAAAGCAGAATTATAAAGCAATGACATCGAAATAATTTAGTTATATATAAGTCAATATCTAATGACAGGTAGGCCTTCGTAAGTAAGAGACAATGTGCATTAGGGCGTTGTTGGAAAACTATCTCCTGAGAAAACTCGAATATGATATTGTAATCAAATTGTTATTCTAAAATCTTATAAATGCTTCCATAACTATAATCAACGGGTATGCTCCCGAATGTTCGCTCCAATACTTGTACCATAAATACGTATTTTCTAATCAGAGTTGCATAACATTAAACGTCATAGTCTCATATTCTTAGATAAGTAGTAAACGAATTTTTATGCATGTCCATCACTCAAGTTTGAAGTTAAGACCAAACATCCAGCAGCATCAGATATTACGTTCCTATCTCCATGATGCTGCCGACTACTGCAAGCATATTGTAATCACGTTTCTTCTGCACATTCAAAATCTGTGTGATGTGTTACGAAACTCTAAAATCTCCACTTCAAGTCAGGAGATAATTCGTTTCATTGAATAGAGAGCTCAAGTAGTCCATTGTCTTGTATAACAAATGAAATAATTTGGACCAATCTGGGTGACACAGTGTCTCAGTGGTAGGCACTGTTACTTTACAGTATTAGGAGCCCTTGCTCGTTTCTAGCCTCGGGCGACTGTCTTTGTGGAGTTTGCACGTTGTCTATGTGTGTGCCTCGGTTTTCTACCAGTGCTCCAGTTTCCTGACACAATCGAAAGCTGTGCATTGGCAATGCAATATTGCTATGAGTGTCTAGGAATGTTACAGCAATGTAGATTGGCCACGGGAATTGTAGGATGGCACAGACAGGGTCGTTCTAGGGTCACAAAGCTGATCTTTATTTTTAAAAGCTGTTCCTTTTCTCAAGGATACTGTGATGCTAGTGTTTTTTTCAGCGGTGTCATAAACCAGCTCCCGGCTCTGAGGGGCTAGTTTGGTACAGAGATGAAAGAGGATTTTGAGACGCCTTTTGTTTCTACATAAACAGATGAGACTTCGGTCCAAAGTGGTCATGTTTTAGAAGTGACCTCGATAATGAAAGGGCAGTGGTCAGTTCTGAAAGCTTAAGATATGTTAGAGCCAGTTTAGCAGTGAGTTGTATGGAAACAGGCTGCCAGACTCTCTCTCCTTCTGCTCTTCTAACCTCGACCTGTAAGCCTTTGTTTCATTTGTACTATTTGTTAGAGGGTTTGGTCATTAGGACTGTTGCATATATTCAGAACAGCATAAATATGTCTCGTTTGGGAAGACTCAGTTCTGTAGGGTTTTAAAAAATCTGTTCTTTGTGTGTAATTGTGTATATTTGTGAATACATGATTGCCTATTTTAAAATTTGGTAACCAACTTATCTAAATTCGTTTAGGTAATTTTCACTGTGCACTTACCGAAACAAATTGCAAAGTTATGGTCCGGGCTGCCTGCTTAAGAACACTTTGAGTGGTTTGGCCTAGTCCATAACACTAGTTAGCACGCTCTTCAGAGCGATGCTGTGGGAGAAATGGGGCGAATGGATTTTTTCCACACTGTTCTATGGTTTATTGGTAATGCTACTGGTCCAGCAGGCAAGAGGGCTGCATGACATTCTTCTGGACGAATGTAAAATCTCAGCATGGACGCTGGTGGAAGTCTAAAACTTGTCTCAGTAATCATGACTGTAACCTTAACAAACATTTCTTGTAAATAGTAATTGCATCATACATTCCTTTAAACAGACCAATCGGTAGCCTACACTTAATCCATACTTAGAGACAGTTAATTGAAGAGCATTTCGAAAGGGGCAGCAAATGCTGGACATTTCACTTACATTTTGATCAATGTCATAAATGTTTTTTGAAAGCATATATTGAATAAAATATATTTTGTTAACGACTAACTGAATCATATTAAGTATATTACCTTTATCTTTCTTTGTTAATGCTTGGTCTAATAGAGATTTGTGATATTTATCATGTTAATTATTCATAGATAACAATAGCTTCATAGAAACAATGTCATGGACATTCTTAAGTTTGCCAGGTTGATTTTCTTTGCATGTTTTTATTATTTAAACGTTTCTTCCTGTGCCGTGATTCCTGTAAACGAACGAATGTATTCATATCTTGTATCATTCTATTTAAATTAATTATCTGTAGTTTTCAGGTTGATAACTGGGCTCCTGAATACTTCGGCAAATTCAAGACTATTTGATTCGCACCAGTCTGGTTAAAAACATTTATTCTAAATCTAAGTCACATTTTCTCTATGTGCTTTTAATAATCCTAGCCAACCTTATTACGTTGTACAGGTATTCCTTATTCTCAATGAGCCATGCATATCAGAAATGAGAACTGTATTGCTGTATTCTAACTAGTATTCGTTCTCCCCATTTTTGATGAATACACATTGATAGTATTTATCTATTTTTTCTTGAGATGATGAACACTGCCTTCTTCAACTTCGGACGTTGACGAGACTGAGATCCAAACAAGGTGTTGAGGCAGGCAGGGAAATTTGACATTGGGAGTGTTGTGAAAAAAATACAGATCGTACTGCTGCGAGATGTGCATTGGAAGAAAAAGATACTTGGGTGATCATGCCATTGTGCGTTTTCGTATTTGCAAATGTCCTTTAAATGAATGCTTCTTTGACTTGCCGAGCGTCAGGTATTGTTTCCATTGAGCCTCTGTTAGAGAGAACTACAAATCACAGCTTTCATTTAGCTGCTCAAGATGTGGCCCACAAATGCTAGGATAAAATTAAGTGCCTTGCTTCAGCCATGGCCATTTTTTTTAGATACAGTTCGATCTTAGCATATTGGGAACTTCGGTGAACTCAGGTCTTGTTTGTACGTGGGTAGAAGTTCATCCAGTAATGCCATTGCAGTTTACATTTCTGTTTCTGTTGTTTTGCGCAGCGGCAATGTTTCTCTCTCTTAAACAAAAGGCAACACTTCAAGGATGTCCTGCTGCAAGAAGTACAATAGCACGTCTGAGTAGATTTATCCCAAGATATTTTCAGCATCTTGTTTATTATTGACAATGTAATAATCCAGGAAGATGTATAATATTACACAATTTCAGAATAGCTTACCATTCTGAATTATTGATAATGGACTTTATTCCAGAAATCAGAGAGTGTTAATTTGTGGGATATTTCCAGCCTCTGAGCTACTGTTAAAGCTGTAAAATTTTCAATTTTGGTAAGTTAAATTACTGATCAATGGCTAAAATTGCAGTTTTATTATGGCATCTTCGCCTAAAAAAGTTCTTAAATATCTGCTTAAAATGCTTGAATCTCTTTTTTTCTTACTGGGGAGATCCACATCTGAGGTTTTTTTTTTGTCTGTTTAATGTTACTCAAAAGTGTGTAACATGCCCTGGATACCTCTTTCTTTCTTTTAGTTTGTCGTGAAGGGAAGTTTAATTCTTAAAGAAGCAGTAATACTACTGTACTACATATCCATACTAATCAAACAGATGCACATAAAACTTTACATTGCAAAGTCTTTCGTGTTGAAGTAACTAAACATGTACTGATTTTTAGATTGCTCATCTTAATCAATCGCAATAGACTTGTATTTATTAATTTTTAAGCTCCATTCCATTTAAGTGAAAACATTTGTGCTTCTTCAGACTCAAACGGACTTCACGTTTCACGTTGTGTAAATTTAAAACTGAATGTCATCCCTTATAATATGTAATCCAGCGCATTGTTAACATCATTACCTAAAATACACTGATTAATTATATGAAAGCCCGAACTTGGATTTAAGAAAATATTGAAGCTAGATATGAGATCTCTCAAGCCCCATTCCTAATGGAGGGTTTTGCCCAAAATGTCAGTTCTCCTGTTCCTCGCATGTTGCCTGGCCTGCTGTGCTTTTACAGCACTATACTCTGATCTCCAGCACCTGGAGTTCTCACATTCTCCAAGATATAAAATGTGAATGAATTACCTTTAGCTTCAAAATTGTCCTTCAACTGTTCATATTCTGGGGAGACACGACATAAATATACGTTGTGCTTTATGAATCAAATGAGTTGTTGACCACTGCAAACTGGTAATAATTGGGAAGTTTATGATAATAGAAAACGTAGTGAAAGGACACATATTATGACAAAGATACCAATGCATGTTTAAAAGTGCATATTGATTCCTAATTGCACTCAACATGGAAAGAGTAGGGTTTTTTTCATACATTCAAATGGGTCCCTTAGGAGGAAAAATACAGTTTCATTCTGTGTCAATTCCCTTCGCACAAATGTCAGTGCATTCTTATCAACACCTACGGAATTGAAATGAAGGTATTTAGAAATAATTAGCTAACCTATGTCATTTGTTCCAGTCATGACAGTTTTTGACACTTGAACATGAGCAATGAAATCGTCATGCATAGTAACTCATAATTCTGACGGTTGAAGGTGTTGGACGCTCTACTAAAATCAGTAATAATAATAAAAAATCTAATTATGGTTTGGGTGAAGAAGGTGTTCCAATCAATTTATTTCTCGATAGCTAGTGTTTATCTTACAACTCATGGGAATAGGTAGAGAATTATGTCTTTTTCAACTCGACAAGCACAGGTTACAGTTGTAGTGATGCTGCTTTCCATTTTTATTCAAAAGTGTTCATCATTTCATGATAAGTATAAACTGGGCGTTTCTGCTTCCATCATTGTAAACCAACACTACACTATTTCACTTACATCAAAGTCCGTTGCAATGATCAGAACTGCACTCATCAATTTTCAATCTAATATTTGATGAATGTTGTTCTAACTCACCTTCACTTTTCAATTTCGGGTTTCTTGTTTCCATCGTAACAGAATTGATAAAATAGAGAAACCTTTCAAAATTCGTACATTTGCAAATCCACATTGTTTACTTCTGTACCTGAACAGGCTCATTTCAAGTAATAGGTGATTTTGGTTTCATATCAAAACGCATCACCTAACCGGCACGTTGAGTGTTTGCTTGATAACGTGCTGGAAATAGTCATGAGATGTGTTAAATAATAGAGGTTTGTTACGTTTTGAATTAGTGGGCGAAATCAGCATAGACTACCAATTGCCCTGGAGTTTCTTAGACATTTTTTCTTCTTTTTAAGGTAGCGTAGAATGTCGATGAAGATTCCTAACTTTCGGGAAACAATCCTAAATGAAGTCTTCTTAGATTAGTACGAGATAATAAAACTTGAGGACGACAGGAACCCACTCCCATTACGTCTTTGGACATTAGTCATGAAAAGATATCAAAAAGTTCAAGCAATAACTACAGTTGTGATGCAAGAATGCTGTTTTGTGTTTCTGGTGTTTCTTTTTAACAGATTAACATTCATTCTATTTAGCTGTAATCTGATGTGATTAAGGCAGTGATGATCAATGCATTCAATGACAAATTTAATGCACACGTGAATGAAATAAAATTATAAAAACACCGGGATGGGAGGATGTAAAATGAGAGATCTGTCACCTCTAAAGTAAAGTAATATGACACGAATGGTTTTGATGCGTTTTCTCGCTGTCAAAAAGATGCTTCCCTTCTTTTTGATGGACTTCTGAACCATTGGTAAACTTTGCAATTTTTACATGGCTCTCTCTTTTGATGGCATTACTTCACTGTATCACAAGCTTACCACACACAGACTTGGAGTCATCCAAAAATGGAGACATTACCACTTGACATTCAGACTCCTATTTTGTCAAATAGTGTCGTGATAAAAAATGCTCTAATTTATAATGTATCACTTGAAAACAGTAAATCGTTGTATATATCGAAAATAATTTTATGACTCAGGCAATTAAATGTGCTGTGCAATGCAACAATCAAAGATGTCAATCTGCATGTAGACTGAAACAGTAAAATGAACACTAATTGAATTAAAGAAACAAAAAATCAATACTTTTTGCACACGGTTTCGTGGATCAATATGTTGATGCAAAAACTAGAAAAAAAATGTAATTTTCGTTTGATCTCATTGCAAGAAAAATGGCTGCTTAATAATCTACATGAAAAAGGGTATTTTATCAAAATGTGAAGAAGACCATGACTCATATTTTCCTTCGGTATGAAAAAAAATTCTTGCATACAAGATCATATGAATAAATTTGCCCATGGATATTGATAAATAAATGTCTTAAAATGTCCGCAGTGGAAAGCTATGTGACTTACAAACTGCTTACTGCAGATTGTCAATGTCTCTCAAATAAAGAATGACTGTTTGATTCTTTATAAAAATGAAATGTACAATTTGTAAAGGGGAAATACCCGACAGGATATCTAGGAACCAATGTTTAGCAGGAAAAGATACAGACAGAATTGATTCAAAAGCAGTAAACTTACAAGTTTGGAAAAGTTCGTCACTAAGTTGAGGAGAAACCTCTTCACCCAGAGAGTGGTGGGTGTATGGAATGCTCTGACCCAGAAAGCTGTCGAGGCCAAGTCTCTGGATACTTTCAAGAAAGAGTTGGATAGAGCTCTTCAGGATAGTGGAATCAAGGGTTATGGGGATAAGGCAGGAACAGGATACTAATTGAGGATGATCAGCCATGATCATAATGAATGGTGATGTTGGATCGAAGGGCAGAATGGACTACACCTGCACCGATTGTCTATTGTCTTTTGAGGTAATCGTAGAATTCAGGAAGAAAGAAGAAAAGAAATTCAGAAAAGAGCAGGGATAAATGATCAAATTCAAGTTGGAAAGAAATATAAAATGGATTGTTAAATTTGGACATGCAAAATGAATATTTAGGAGCAATTATTTTTCATGCAAACCAATAAATTGACGAAGCCGAGTAACTATTAAATGTATGTGTTGACATAGAAATTTTCAAGATTACACCATAAAAAAGATTGAGATTGATGAGGTTAAATTGATTCCTTAACTGTGAAAAAAAAACGAATGGCTAAGACGAAATAAAAACTTGCAACGAAATAAATGCGAGGTAGATTTGTCAATGACCCTTGGTATGATGAAATTTATCGGATAGTTTTGGAAAAGGAATAAAATGGCTGTGAACATAATCAATGATTTTTGTGATAATTTTTCGTTCTATTTAGGAAATATGGTATTAATTCTGCGATGATTCCTGTACATCAGCATATTGCAAACAGAACTACGCAGGTTTGGAAAGGAAGGATAGAAGAAATTAGAGCTTTAAGCAAATTAATCTGAGATTAAAGTTAAGTAATTCGTGACTCTATTTTAAAGAAATTAATTACTTTTTTTGTAAAGAAGGACAAAATAACTGATTACTCAGCGTGAACATTGATCTATAATTGGGAATTCTTGTTTGCATCAAATATAGAGTTGTTAGAGTTACCGGCAGAATTGTTAAGAGAGAATCAGTGTATGTTTTGTGCTTTGATTTTCAGAAGACGTTAACAATCTTTCACATGTATATATTGCAAAGAAGTTTAAAACTATGAGACTAGGAATATTTCTTTGATATGGATAGAAATTCTTGAAAGAAGTAGGAAAGTTGAACAATTAATTATTTTAAAGTATAGTGCTTCACCTCCAGGTTTTGATAAATTATATTCATGATATATAACTGTTTAACAATTGCGTTCATCACAATGTAATTGTTTAAATAAAAATGCGGGAACATGTGTCATGCGAAGGCATGAAAGATACCCTGAATGGAAGTAGAAGTGAACGACCAAAACGGATTTAGTGGATTTTAAATGTGTAAGACAGACACGTGTAGACAGACAAATGTTGTTGTATTGGAAAGTATGAATCTCAACGATGATCACAGTATTTTTGTCCATAGTTCAATGAAAGCATAACAATCGATTGCAATATTCAATCTGGAAGGCCTGATTGCTAGCATGTCAGGACTGAACTGAATGCACAAATAATTTACATTTTAATTGTGCTGAGGACGACTGAGACGGCTCTAGTGCATTTATTCAGGCTATGATTACCTTGTCGCCAGAAGGCATTTTTTTTTAGAAGTAGTGCAGCATAGACTAGATTGACTGATTGCTGTGATGAAATGATTGTTCTATGATGAGAGATTGAAAATAATGAATGTGGATTCTTGCAGTTTCAAAGTTGGAGAGAGAAGATCCTATAGTTTCAGGTATCTAATTATTTACATTTGCATCACATATAGACAGAGTTGTTAGAAAGACTTTTTAGCACACATGTCATCATTGCTCATTCTTTTGAGTACAGGAGTTGGGAAGTCATGTTGAGATCGGGCAGTACATTAGTGAGGCCTCTCCTGGTGTGCAGTGTCTAGTTCTGGCCCCCATTTCTAAGAAAGCTATTATCAAGCAGGAGAGCGTTCAGAACATATTTACCAGCATGTCGCCGGATATGGAAGATCGAGTTACAAAGAAATGCTGGATAAAATGGGAGATTATTTTTATATTGAAGTGTAGGAGGTTGAGAGGTAACCTCATACAATTTTATAGAAGCGGGGTTCAGATAGGCTTAATAGTAGGATAGGGGATTTCAAGACTCATGGGTGCTTTTTTATGTTGAGAGTAGAGTTTGGAAAAAAAAAGGTGAGCGAGACATTTCTTTTACAAAGAGGGTGGTTGACATGTGAAATAAACTTACTAAGGAAGTGTTTTGTGTGGGCGCATTTCCAATGTTGTAAAATAAACATTTGGATAAATAGGTGCATGAGAAAGGGTTGGACGGACATGGGCAAGGGGCAGGTAGGTACTTAATCAAATGTCCCATGTTTGGCATGGCTTATTACTTCAAATGGTCCGTTTCCATAATGTAACACTCTATGACTCTATAACAGTAAAATATAGAACATATCCAGAAATTATATTCTCCTGCCTGTGTAACCACAAAGAGAGAACAGATTTCTAAATGAAGATAACGATTTTTGTGAATGAATTCAGCAGTGAGGAAGCTTAGGAGATCAGAAAGTAATTAGGAAGGGAATTTTGTCCTACTGGATGGAACACCTAACTAAAGGATATGCAAGTATATATTTGTTTGACAATAATTCAATTCGGGCTACAAATGACGGCAAGTGCTGTGGAAATAGCTATTCACAATGTGACGGATGAAACTGAACAATTATGGTGAGAAAGCCATGGAGATGAAAGGATTCTGAATGGCTTAACGCTTCTCTTTTGGTCCTATATTGACTTATTGGAAAATGTTTGCGCATATTTTGAAAATCATGGAGAAGAGAGTTTGCTTTGAAGATCACAAATGATTATCCCCTTAGATGCTTTTAGGAGCGTGAAAATTTCTGAAATATTTCCCAACAAATGATTGTGCACAAAGAGTATGAAAGATAATAATCTCTCACGTCCAAGTAAATTCCTCATAACATGTCACCTAATGATATTCTTTGAAGTAAAATACAGCTGAATATGTCTTCAACCGAATGAAAATTTGAACAAATTTAGTCCCTGTCATTAAATTTTCATAAGCTGGAAGATAAGTGAAGGAATTTGAATTCAGTCAATTAAGCTATTTGGCATTGTTAGTGATGTTCCCAATTTTCTGAAAATGGAAAACTTAGTGTCCATTTTCACGAATAAAAATTGAAGTGATCATTGAACAAAAAAAATCAATGACTATCAATGAACACCTGGCGTTTGGACATTGCCGACCTGAAAGAGAATCTGTTTAAGATTCGACTGAAGGTCAAATACATAAACTGCTGTATTCCTGATTATGATTTTCTGTAGTGACTGTTCAAATTAAAATATTTTTTTAAAATCCTTTCTTTTCTGCGTCATAATGCTTTTAAGTAAGTGACACAAATAATATAATCAAAGTTCCAGGTGAAGAGTAAGTACTTTGATTTGATTTGATATTAATTCCCCAAATTTTAATTTATTTATCAAATCCATTCGGTTACTTACCCTTGTTTTTTTCACGTAGTTTTAGCTCTGTTTGGAGAATATGTAAAACTAAGTGATATTATCTTCATCACAACTAATAAAATACTCAAGCAAAGAATCAAAAGCCTTTAACTTCAAATATGGTTTCACCAATGTTTTGATGAAAGCTGACATTTAAGTTAGAGTGTATAGAAGAACATAAATGAAATCAATGAAATATCAAATTAAAAAAGGAAACCAAGCAAAACAATAAAAGTTTTATTTCTGCGAAAAGAAGAGAATGAAACCAAGATCAAAAAGTTAACAATTTCCGAAGTGACATGGACTATTTCAAAATGTTCCAAGAAAATTGTTTTTTTTGCTCTCATTTAACTTTAGTAATATTGCACATGACGTTGAAGTTGCAAAGTCCAAGTGCATATTTCCTTTCACTTTGCTTTTTTTTTGCGATTTAACACGAGTTGTTTACTCCAAATCAATGGAGGCTGAGGAGACTAGAAGTCCTCTGCAGGATCTTTTACTTTGCCAAGCTGTGAACTTTTGTTTTGAAGAGGTAATACTTTGTTTTGTTTTATTTTGAAGCTTTTGTTTTTCAAGTCATTCTTTCATAATATCTCTGAAACTTTCCATTGAAGATTTCCAACATGTTCAAAATCTTCAGCAGCATGTATTCACCTCCTTGTTTTGTCAGTCACCCAAGATTCATTGGGTCAAAACGCTTACTGCAGTATGTTTCCCTCTGTTGGAAAACATCCGTAAGTGTTCAATTATTTGATTTGTCTTTCTTTTGATATCCTACAATAGTCGATTTCGAAGCCCTGCAGTTGTTTCAAGATTCTGGTAAAATCCATAACTTCAGGATGTTAAATCCAATCAATTTGTTGTTGCGTTATTCATTCTTCAAAGATAGAGATTACAGAGTTCGGATGATATTATTACTTGACTGTAAAGCTTCCCAAATGTTAGGGAAGTATTTTACTATCTCAACTCGTTTGTTTTATACTTCCTGCTGAACCTGCTTCAAGACTATCTAACAAAATGTACCAGTTTTTGAAATTTATTCTCTCCAGTTGAGATTGCACTTCATAAACGTCATCTGCCTAACATATCTTGGAATATTCGTTTTTGAGACTCCTGAATATATCACACTCAATGTTACCTGCAAGAATGAAAAACAAAGGCTTTGGGTTTCTTTATTTCACTTGATTGTATGTGCACGAGAGTTGACATAAGTTTTCTCAATTGGTGTGAAGGTGTTTCTCTCTTTGTTCAAATTATCCCTTTATAGCAAGCATTTATTCCAGGTCACTTTCATAGGTCTCCACCTTGAACGCATTAACAAATTCCAAGCAGTCAACATTGGTTTATCAACAAACTGGCATTTTACTCCTGAAAAGTTCTTTATGCACACATAACATATTACCTAGATGGCACAGCGATGCAGGGGAACGAGAGAGAGAGAGGGAGAGAGAGGCCAGAGCAATGCAGGGGAACGAGAGATAGAGAGACAGAGAGTGCACAGCGATGCAGGGGAACGAGAGAGAGAGAGGGCACAGCGATGCAGGGGAACGCGAGATAGAGAGAGACAGAGAGGATACAGTGATGCAGGGGATCGAGAGAGAGAGTGTGAGAGAGAGAGAGAACATAGAGATACAGGGGATCGAGAGAGAGAGAGAGAAAGAGAGAGAGCACAGCGATGCAGGGGAACGAGACAGAGAGAGAGCCAGAGAGGGCACAGCGATGCAGGGGAATAAGAGAGAGGGCACAGCGATGCAGGGGCACGAGAGAGAGAGAGGACACAGCAATGCAAGGGAACGCGAGATAGAGAGAGACAGAGAGGGCAAAGCGATGCAGGGGAACGAGAGAGAGAGAGAGAACCAGAGAGGTCACAGCGATGCAGGGGAATAAGAGAGACAGACAGAGAGTGCACAGCGATGGAGGGGAATGAGAGAGAGGGAGAGACAGGGCACAGCAATGCAAGGGAACGAGAGATAGAGAGAAACAAAGAGTGCACAGCGATGCAGGCGAACGACAGAGAGAGAGGGCACAGCGATGCAGGGGAACGAGAGAGAGAGGGCACAGCGATGCAGGGAAACGAGAGATAGAGAGAGATAGAGAGGGCACAGTGATGCAGGGGATCAAGAGAGAGAGAGAGACAGGGCATAGAGATACAAGGGATCGAGAGAGAGGCAGAGAGGTCATAGAGATGCAGAGGATCGAGAGAGAGAGACAGAGAGGGTACAGCGATGTAGGGGAACGAGATTGATAAAGAGGGCACAGCGATGCAGGAGAACGAGGGAGAGCCAGAGAGGACATAGCGATGCAGGGGAACGAGAGACAGAGAGAGACCTGGCACAGCAATGCAGGGGAATGAGACAGAAAGAGACAGAGAAAGCAGAGCGATGCAAGGGAACGAGAGATAGAGAGAAACAGAGAGGGCCCAGCGATGCAGGGGACTAGATTGACAGAGAGGGCACAGCGATCCAGGGGAATGAGGGAGAGAAAGAGAGTGCACAGCGATGCAGTGGAGAGAGAGAGAGGGCACAGCGATGCAGGGGGATGAGAGAGAGAGAGACGGCACAGCAATGCAGGGGAACGAGAGAGAGACAGAGAGGACAGAGCGATGCAATGGAGCGAGAGAGACAGAGAGGGCAGAGTGATACAGGGGAATGAGCGTGAGAGAGAGGGGGCACAGCGATGCAGGGGAAGGAGAGAGAGAGAGACAGAGAGGACACAGCGATGCAGGCGAATGAGAGAGACAGAGGGCACAGCGATGCAGGGGAACAGGAGAGAGACAGGGCACAGAGATGCAGGGGAACGTGAGAGAGAGAGAGACAGGGCAAAGCGATGCAGGGGAATGAGGGAGAGAGACAGAGAGGACACAGTGATGCAGGAGAACGACAGGGAGAGAGACAAGGCACAGCGATGCAGGGGAACGAGAGAGATAGAGAGAGAGAGAGAGACAGGGCAAAGTGATGCAGGGGACTGAGGGAGAGAGACAGAGAGGGCACAGTGATGCAGGGGAGCGAGAGACAGAGAGGGCACAGCGATGCAGGGGAACGAGAAAGTGAGAGACAGACAGGGCACAGTGATGCAGGGGAATGACAGAGAGAGACAGAGAGAGCACAGTGATGCAGGGGAGCGAGAGACAGAGAGAGGGCACAGCGATGCAGGAGTACGAGAAAGAGAGAGAGAGACAGAGAGGGCACAGCGATGCTGGGGAATGAGTGAGAGAGCGAGGACACAGCGATGCAAGGGAACGAGAAAGAGAGAGAGAAGCAGAGAGGGAACGGCGATGCACGGGAACGAGAGAGAGAGAAAGGACACAGCGATGCAGGGGAGTGAGAGACAGAGAGGGCACAGCGATGCAGGGGAACGAGAAAGTGAGAAACAGAGAGGGCACAGTGATGCAGGGGAATGACAGAGAGACAGAGACAGAGAGAGCACAGTGATGCAGGGGAGCGAGACAGAGGGAGAGGGCACAGCGATGCAGGAGAACGAGAAAGAGAGAGAGACAGAGAGGGCACAGCGATGCTGGGAATGAGTGAGAGAGCTAGGACACAGCAATGCAAGGGAACGAGAAAGAGAGAGAGAGGCAGAGAGGGAACGGCGATGCAGGGGAACGAGCGAGAGGGAAAGGGCACAGCGATGCAGGGGAACGAGAGACAGAGAGGGCACAGCAATGCAAGGGAACGAGAGATAGAGAGAGACAAAGAGGGCACAGGGATGCAGGGGAACGAGAGAGAGAGAGCCAGAGAGGGCACAGCGATGCAGGGGAACGAGAGAGACAGACAGAGAGGGCACAGCGATGCAAGGGAATGAGAGAGAGAGACAAAGAGTGCACAGCGATGCAGGGGAACGAGAGAGAGAGCGAGGACAGCGATGCAAGGGAATGAGAAAGAGAGAGAAAGAGAGAGAGAGGCACAGCGATGCAGGGGAACGTGAGAGAGAGAGAAAGAGAGAGAGAGGGCACAGCGATGCAGGGGAACGTGAGAGAGAGAGAGAGGGCACAGCGATGCAGAGGCACGAGAGAGAGGACACAGCAATGCAAGTGAACGCGAGATAGAGAGAGACAAAGAGGGCACAGGGATGCAGGGGAACGAGAGAGCGAGAGAAAGGGCAAAGCGATGCAGGGGAACGAGAGACAGAGAGGGCACAGCAATGCAAGGTAACGAGAGACAGAGAGAGACAAAGAGGGCACAGTGATGCAGGGGAACGAGAGAGCGAGAGAAAGGGCAAAGCGATGCAGTGGAACGAGAGACAGAGAGGGCACAGCCATGCAAGGGAACGAGAGATAGAGAGAGACAAAGAGGGCACAGTGATGCAGGGGGAACGAGAGAGATAGAGGACACAGTGATGCAGGGGATCGAGAGAGAGAGAGAGAGAGGGCATAGAGATGCAGGGGATCGAGAGAGTGAGAGAGTCAGAGAGCACAGCGATGCAGGGGAACGAGAGAGAGCGAGAGAGAGAGAGACAGAGAGGGCACAGCGATGCAGGGGAACAAGAGAGAACGCGACAGAGAGGGCACAGCGATGCAGGTGAACGAGAGATAGAGAGAGACAGAGAGGGCACAGTGATGCAGGGGATCAAGATAGAGAGAGACAGGGCATAGAGATACAAGGAATCGAGAGAGAGAGGCAGAGAGGTCATAGAGATGCAGGGGATCGAGAGAGAGAGAGAGACAGAGAGGGCACAGCGATGCAGGGGAATGAGAGAGAGCGAGGGCAGCGATGCAAGGGAATCAGAAAGAGAGAGAATGAGACATAGAGGGCACAGTGATGCAGGGGAACGAGAGAGAGAGAGGGCACAGCGATGCAGGGGAACGAGAGAGAGAGGGCACAGCCATGCAAGTGAACGTGAGATAGAGAGAAACAGAAAGTGCAGCGCCGTGCAGGGGAATGAGAGGGAGAGAGAGACAGAGAGGGCACAGCGATGCAGCGAATAAGAGAGAGAGAGGGCAGCGATGCAAGGGAATGAGAAAGAGAGAGAAAGAGACAGAGAGGGCACAGCAATGCAGGGGAACGAGAGAGAGAGAGAGGGCACAGCGATGCAGGGGAACGAGAGAGAGAGGGCACAGCAATGCAAGTGAACGAGAGATAGAGAGAAACAGAAAGGGCACAGCGGTGCAGGGGAATGAGGGAGAGAAAGAGAGGGCACAGCGATGCAGTGGAGAGAGAGAGGGCGCAGCGATGCAGGGGGATGAGCGAGAGAGAAGGCACCGCAATGCAGGGGAACGAGAGTGACAGAGAGGGCAGAGTGATACAGGGGAATGAGCGCGAGAGAGAGAGGGCACATCGATGCAGGTGAACGAGAGATAGAGAGAGACAGAGAGGACACAGCGATGCAGGGGAATGAGAGAGACAGAGGGCACAGCGATGCAGGGGAACAAGAGAGAGACAGGGCACAGAGATGCAGGGGAACGAGACACAGAGAGGGCACAGCCATGCAAGGGAACGAGAGATAGAGAGAGACAGACAGGGCACAGTGATGCAGGGGAACGAGAGAGAGAGAGCCAGAGAGGGCACAGCGATGCAGGGGAACGAGAGAGAGAGAGGGCACAGCGATGCAGGGGAACAAGAGAGAACGAGACAGAGAGGGCACAGCAATGCAGGGGAACAAGAGATAGAAAGAGACAGAGAGGACACAGTGATGCAGAAGATCGAGAGAGAGAGACAGAGAGACAGACAGGGCATAGAGATACAGTGGATCGAGAGAGAGAGACAGACAGGGCATAGAGATGCAGGGGATCGAGAGAGAGAGATAGAGAGACAGAGAGGGCACAGCGATGCAGGGGAATGAGAGAGAGAGCGAGGGCAGCGATGCAAGGGAATGAGAAAGAGAGAGAATGAGACAGAGAGGGCACAGCGATGCAGGGGAACGAGAGAGAGAGGGCACAGCAATGCAAGTGAACGAGAGATAGAGAGAAACAGAAAGGGCACAGCGATGCAGGGGAATGAGGGAGAGAAAGAGAGGGCACAGCGATGCAGTGGAGAGAGAGAGAGGGCGCAGCGATGCAAGGGGATGAGCGAGAGAGACGGCACAGCAATGCAGGGGAACGAGAGAGACAGAGAGGGCAGAGTGATTCAGGGGAATGAGCGCGAGAGAGAGAGAGCACAGCGATGCAGGTGAACGAGAGATAGATAGAGACAGAGGGGACACTGCGATGCAGGGGAATGAGAGAGACAGAGGGCACAGCGATGCAGTGGAACAAGAGAGAGACAGGGCACAGAGATGCAGCGGAACGAGAGAGCGAGAGAGAGACAGGGCAAAGCGATGCAGGGGAATGAGGGAGAGAGACAGACAGGGCACAGTGATGCAGGAGAACGAGAGGGAGAGAGAGAGAGGGCACAGCGATGCTGGGGAATGACAGAGACAGACAGAGAGAGCACAGTGATGCAGGGGAGCGAGACAGAGGGAGAGGGCACAGCGATGCAGGAGAACGAGAAAGAGAGAGAGAGAGAGAGAGCACAGCGATGCAGGGGAATGAGAGAGAGCGAGGACACAGCGATGCAAGGGAACGAGAAAGAGAGAGAGAAGCAGAGAGGGAACGGCGATGCACGGGAACGAGAGAGAGAGAAAGGACACAGCGATGCAGGGGAACGAGAGACAGAGAGGGCACAGCAATGCAAGGGAACGAGAGATAAAGAGAGACAAAGAGGGCACAGTGATGCAGGGGAACGAGAGAGAGAGACAAAGAGTGCACAGCGATGCAGGGGAACGACAGAGAGAGGGCACAGCAATGCAGGGGAACGGGAGAGAACGAGACAGAGGGCAGAGCGATGCGGGGGAACGAGAATTAGAGAGAGACAGAGAGGACACAGTGATGCAGGGGAACGCGCGAGAGACAGAGAGGGCACAGCGATGCAGTGGAGAGAGAGAGAGAGGGACAGAGAGGGCACATGATCCAGGGGATCGAGAGAGAGAGAGACAGAGAGGGCATAGAGATGCAGGGTATCGAGAGAGAGAGAACAGAGGGCATAGAGATGCGGTGGATCTGGAGAGAGAGCCAGAGAGGGCGCCGTGATGCTGGAGAATGTGTGTGTGTGAGAGAGAGAGCACAGCGATGCATGGGAACGAGACAGAGAGCGAGAGAGAGAGAGAGAGGGTACAGCGATGCAAAGGAACGAGAGAGACAGAGACGGGACAGCGATGCAGGGAAACGAGGGAGAGACAGAGAGGGCACAGCGATGAAGGGGAACGAGAGAGAGAGGGCACAGCGATGCAGGGGAATGAGAGAGAAAGAGTCAGAGAATGCACAGCGATGCAAGGGAACGAGTGATCGAGAGAGACAGAGCGGGCACAGCGATGCAGGGGAACGAGATTGATAGAGAGGGCACAGTGATGCAGGGGAATGAGGGAGAGAAAGAGAGGGCGCAGCGATGCAATGGAGAGAGAGAGGGCACAGCGATGCAGGGGAATGAGAGAGAGAGAGGGGGCACAGCAATACAGGGGAACGAGAGAGAGAGACAGAGAGGACAGAGAGGACGCAGCGATGCACAAGGGAACGAGAGAGACAGAGAGGGCAGAGTGATGCAGGGGAATGAGAGAGAAAGAGAGGGCACAGCGATGCAGGGGAACGAGAGAGAGAGAGACGGAGAGGACACGGCGATGCAGAGGAACGAGAGAGAAAGAGAGGGCACAGCGATGCAGGGGAACAATAGAGAGAGAGAGAGACAGAGAGGGCAGAACGATACAGGGGAGAGAGAGAGACACACAGAGGGCATAGCGATACAGGGGAACGAGAGACAGTGACAGAGACGGCTCAGCGATCCAGGGGAATGTGAGACAGAGAGGGCACAGCAATGTAAGGGAACAGAGAGACAAAGAGGGCAGAGCGATGCATGGGAACTAGAGAGTGAGAGGGAGACAGGGCACAGCGATGTAGGGGAACGAGTAAGAGAGTGAGAGAGACAGAGAGGGCACAGCGATGCAGGGGAATGAGAGAGACAGAGAGGACACAGCGATGCAGGGGAAAGAGGGAGTGAGAGAGAGACGGCACAGTGATGCAGAGGAACGAGAGATAGAGAGAGACAGAGTGGGCACAGCGATGCAGGGCAACAAGGGAGAGACAGAGAGGGCACAGCAACGCAGGGGAACGAGTGAGACAGAGAAACAGAGAGGGCACAGCGATGCAGGGGAACGAGAGGGAGAGAGAGACAAAGAGGGCACAGCGATACAAGGGAATGAGAGATACAGAGAGGGCACAGCGATGCAGGGGAACGAGAGAGAGAGATACAGAGGGCATAGCAATGCAGTGGCATGAGAGACAGAGAGGGCACAGCGATGCAGGGGGACAAGGGAGAGACAGAGAGGGAACAGCGATGCAGGGGAACGAGGGAGAGACGGAGAGGGCACAGCAATGCAGGGGAACGAGAGAGACAGAGGAACAGAGAGGGCACAGCGATGCAGGGGAACGAGAGGGAGAGAGACAGAGAGGGCACAGCGATACAGGGGAATGAGAGAAACAGAGAGGGCACAGCGATGCAGGGGAACGATAGGGAGAGAGGGACAGAGGGGGCACAGCGATACAAGGGAATGAGACATACAGAGAGGGCACAGCGTTGCAGGGGAACGAGAGAGAGACAGGACACAGCAATGCAGGGAAACGA
>NC_057756.1:4433935-4436080 GCF_004010195.1 Chiloscyllium plagiosum | reverse complement strand
GAAAGAGAGAGAGAGACAGAGACAGAGAGCGCACAGCGAACCAAGGGAACGAGAGAGTCAGAGAGGGCACCGTGATGCAGGGGAACATGGGAGAGACAGAGATGGCACAGTGATGCAGGGGAATGAGTGAGAGCGAGAGAGAGACAGGGCACAGCGATGCAGGGGAGTGAGAGAGAGAGACACAGAGAGGGCACAGCGATACAGGGGAACGAGAGAGAGAGACAGAGAGGACACAGCGGTGCAGAGGAACGAGATTGACAGAGAGGGCACAGCGATGCAGGGGGCAGAGAGAGAGAGAGAGAGAGAGAGGCAGAGGGCATAGCGATGCAATTGAACGAGAGACAGAGAGGGCACAGTGATACAGGGGAGAGAGAGAGACAGACAGGACACAGCGATGCAGGACAACAAGAGAGAGAGACTGACAAGGGAGGACGACAAGAAAAAGAGAGAGAGAGACGGGAAAGAGGGGCAAGGAGACATGAAAGACAGAACACAATGACGGAAATAGAGGTAATGAAAGGCGAGGGAGGAGAGACAGTGGAAGAGGAGTGATGCCACACATGGGGTGGAGATAAGGAAGCCAGAGCGAGGGATGAAGGGAGCCTAACAAACAGAGCAGGTAAAGTTCCAGGGGGGAAACCCCCTGGGAGGCTACACAGGCACTGACGGAGAGACTCCAGTTTCACACCTTGACTCTCCCTCTCTCTCTCTACGTTCCTCACAAACACACCCTCTTTCGCTATCAGCATTGTCCCACAATATCAGCATCCTCCCACTCTCTCCGAATTGTCCCACTCTATCAGTATCGCCCCACTCTATCAGCATCGTTCCACTCTATCAGCAACATCCCACACTATCAGTATCGTCCCACTCTAACAGAATTGTCCCACACTATCAATATTGCCCCACTCTATCAGCATCGTCCCACTCTATCAGCATCATGTCACTCTATCAGCATCGTCCCACTCTATCAGTATCATCCAACCCCATCATCATCGTCCAACTCGATCAACATCATCCCACACTATCAGCATCGCCTCACTGAATCAGCATGGCACGACTCTATCAGCATCATCCCACTCTGACAGCATCGTCCCACGAAATCAGCATAGTCCCACTCGATCAGCATCGTCTCACTCTATCAACATCGTACCACTCTATCTGCATCGTCCCACTCTTTTAAAAATGTCCCACCTTATCAGTTTCATGCCACTCTATCAACATCGGCCCATATTATCAGCATTGTCCTAATCTAGCAGCATCATCCCACCCTATGATCATCGTCCAACTTTATCAGTATTGTCCAACCCTATCTGTATCGTCCCACTCTATCAGCACTGTCCCACACTATCAGCACTGTCCCACACTATCAGCATTGTCCCACTCTATCAGCATCGTCCACTCTATCAACATCATCCCACTCTTTTAAAAATGTCCCACCTTATCAGTTTCATGCCACTCTATCAACATCGGCCCATATTATCAGCATTGTCCTAATCTAGCAGCATCATCCCACCCTATGATCATCGTCCAACTTTATCAGCATTGTCCAACCCTATCTGTATCGTCCCACTCTATCAGCACTGACCCACACTATCAGCACTGTCCCACACTATCAGCATCGTCCCACGTTATCAGCATCGTCCCACTCCATCAGCACTGCCGCCCTCTATCAGTATCGTCCCACTCTATCAACATTGTCCCACTCTATTAGTGTTGTCCCACTCTATCAACACTGTCCCACTCTATCAGTATCGTCCCACTCTATCAGCATTGTCCCACTCTACAGCATCGACCCACTGAGTCACCATTGTCCCACTATATCAGCATTGTCCCAGTCTATCAGCATCGTCCCACGCTATCAAAAATGTCCCACTCTGTCAGCATCATCCCGCTCTATCAGCATCGTCCCACTCTACCTGCATCGTCCCACTGAATCAGCATTGTCCCACTCTATCAGCATCGTCCACTCTATCAACATCATCCCACTCTTTTAAAAATGTCCCACCTTATCAGTTTCATGCCACTCTATCAACATCGGCCCATATTATCAGCATTGTCCTAATCTAGCAGCATCATCCCACCCTATGATCATCGTCCAACTTTATCAGCATTGTCCAACCCTATCTGTATCGTCCCACTCTA
>NC_057756.1:4428721-4431948 GCF_004010195.1 Chiloscyllium plagiosum | reverse complement strand
GAGAGGAAGTCGTACGAGGCTAGGTTGAGAGTTCTCGGCCTTTTCTCGTTGGAACGGCGAAGGATGAGGGGTGACTTGATAGAGGTTTATAAGATTATCAGAGGAATAGATAGAGTAGACAGTCAGAAACTTTTTCCCCGGGCACAACCGAGTGTTACAAGGGGACATAAATTTACGGTGAAGGGTGGAAGGTATAGGGGAGATGTCAGGGGTGGGTTCTTTACCCAGAGAGTGGTGGGGGCATGGAATGCGCTGCCCGTGGGAGTGGTAGAGTCGGAATCATTGGCGACCTTTAAGCGGCATTTGGATAGGTACATGGATGGGTACTTAATCTAGGTGAGAGGTTCGGCACAACATCGTGGGCTGAAGGGTCTGTTCTGTGCTGTATTGTTCTATGTTCTGTGTTCTATGTGCCTCACTCTATCAGCATCGTCCCACACTATCAGCCTCGTCCCACTCTATCAACATTATCCCACTCTATTAGCATTGTCCCACTCTAACAGCATCATTCCACTCTATCAGCATCATTCCACACTATCAACATTATCCATCTCTATTAGTATTATCCCACTCTATCAGCATCACCTCACTCTACCAGCATCGTCCCACTCTGTCAACATTATCGCACTCTATTAGCAATGTCACACTCTATCAACATTATCCCACTCTATTCGTATCACCCCACTCTATCAGCATCGTCCCACTCTGTCAGCATCGTCCCACTTTATCAGCATTATCCCACTACATCAGCATCGTCCCACTCGATCTGTATTGTCCCACTGTATCAGCATCGACCCACTGTATCTGCCTCGTCCCACTCTATTTGCATTGTTCCACTCGATCAGTATCGTCGCAGTCTATCAGCATCGTAAAACTCTATCAACAATATCCCACTCTATTAGCAATGTACCATTCTATCAGCATCATCCCACTCTATCAGCATTGTCCCACTCTATCAACATTATCCCACGCTATTAGTATTGTCCCACTCTTGCAGCATCGTCCCACTCTATCCGCAATGTCCCACTTTATCAACATTGTCTCACTCTATCAGCATCGTCCCACTCTATTAGCAATGTCCCACTCTATCAGCATCATCCCACACTATCAGCATGTCCCACTTTATCAACATTGTCCCACTCTACCAGCATCGTCCCACTCAATCAGCCTCGTCCCACACTATCAGCAACGTCCCACTCTATTAACATTGTCCCCGTCTATCAGCATCGTCCCAGTCTCTCAGTTTCATCCCACTCTAAAAGCATTGTCCCACACTATCACTATCGTCTCACTCTATCAGCATCTCCCAGTGAATTAGCATTGTCCCACTCTATCAGCATCACACCACTCTATCAGCATCATACCATTCTATCAGCATCATCCCACTCTATCAGCATCGTCCCACACTATCAGCATCGTCCCACACTATCAGCATCATTCCACTCTATCAGTATCGTCCCACTCTGTCAGCATCGTACCACACTATCAGCAGCGCCCCGCTCTATCAACATTATCCCACTCTATTAGCAATGTCCAACTCTATCAACATCATTCCACTCTATCAGCATCGTCCCACTCGATCCACAATGTCCCACTTTATCAACATTGTCTCACTCTATCAGCATCGTCCCACTCTATTAGCAATGTCCCACTCGATCAGCATCATCCCCCTCTATCAGCATCGTTACACACTATCAGCATGTCCCACTTTATCAACATTGTCCCACTCTACCAGCATCGTTCCACTCAATCAGCCTCGTCCCACACTATCAGCAACGTCCCACTCTATTAACATTGTCCCACTCTGTCAGCATCGTCCCACACTAATAGCAATTTCCCACACTCCCAGCAGCGTCCCGCTCTATCAACATTATCCCACTCTATTAGCAATGTCCAACTCTATCAACATCATTCCACTCTATCAGTATCGTCCCACTCGATCCGCAATGTCCCACTTTATCAACATTGTCTCACTCTATCAACATCGTCCCACTCTATTAGCAATGTCCCACTCGATCAGCATCATCCCCCTCTATCAGCATCGTTACACACTATCAGCATGTCCCACTTTATCAACATTGTCCCACTCTACCAGCATCGTCCCACTCAATCAGCCTCGTCCCACACTATCAGCAACGTCCCACTCTATTAACATTGTCCCACTCTGTCAGCATCGTCCCACACTAATAGCAATTTCCCACTCTATCAGCATCATCCCACTCTATAAGCATTATCCCACTCTCTCAGCGTCGTCCCACTCTATCAACATTGTCCCACTCTATAAGCATTATCCCACTCTCTCAGCGTCGTCCCAGTCTATCAGCATTTTTCCACGCTGTTAGCATTGTTCCACTCGATCAGCGTCGTACCCGTCTATCAGCATCGACCCACTCTCTCAGTTTCATCCCACGTGTATCAGCATCGTCCCACACTATCAGTATCTTCCCACTTTATCAGCATCGTCCCACTGAATTAGCATTGTCCCACTCTATTAGCAATGTCCCACTCTCTCAGCATCATCGCACTCCATCAGCATCATCCCACTCTATCAGCATCGTACCACTCTATCAACATTATCGCAGTCTATTATCAATGTTCCACTCTCGCAGCATCATCCCACGCTATCAACCTAATCCCACTCTATTAGCAATGTACCACTCTACCAGCATCATCTCAATTTATCAGGATCGTCCCACTCTATCCGCATATCGCACTCTACCACCGTCGTCGCCGTCTATCCACATATTCCCACTCTATCAGCATCGTCCCACGCTATCAACATTGTTCCACTCTATCACCATAATCCCCCTCTATCAGTATTGTCCCACTCTATCAGCATCGTCCCACGCTATCAACATTGTTCCACTCTATCACCATAATCCCCCTCTATCAGTATTGTCCCACTCTATCAGCATCGTCCCACGCTATCAACATTGTTCCACTCTATCACCATAATCCCCCTCTATCAGTATTGTCCCACTCTATCAGCATCGTCCCACGCTATCAACATTGTTCCACTCTATCACCATAATCCCCCTCTATCAGTATTGTCCCACTCTATCAGCATCGTCCCACGCTATCAACATTGTTCCACTCTATCACCATAATCCCCCTCTATCAGTATTGTCCCACTCTATCAGCATCGTCCCACGCTATCAACATTGTTCCACTCTATCACCATAATCCCCCTCTATCAGTATTGTCCCACTCTATCAGCATCGTCCCAC
>NC_057756.1:4377433-4423523 GCF_004010195.1 Chiloscyllium plagiosum | reverse complement strand
TCACTAAGTTGAGGAGAAACCTCTTCACCCAGAGAGTGGTGGGTGTATGGAATGCTCTGACCCAGAAAGCTGTCGAGGCCAAGTCTCTGGATACTTTCAAGAAAGAGTTGGATAGAGCTCTTCAGGATAGTGGAATCAAGGGTTATGGGGATAAGGCAGGAACAGGATACTAATTGAGGATGATCAGCCATGATCATAATGAATGGTGATGTTGGATCGAAGGGCAGAATGGACTACACCTGCACCGATTGTCTATTGTCTTTTGAGGTAATCGTAGAATTCAGGAAGAAAGAAGAAAAGAAATTCAGAAAAGAGCAGGGATAAATGATCAAATTCAAGTTGGAAAGAAATATAAAATGGATTGTTAAATTTGGACATGCAAAATGAATATTTAGGAGCAATTATTTTTCATGCAAACCAATAAATTGACGAAGCCGAGTAACTATTAAATGTATGTGTTGACATAGAAATTTTCAAGATTACACCATAAAAAAGATTGAGATTGATGAGGTTAAATTGATTCCTTAACTGTGAAAAAAAAACGAATGGCTAAGACGAAATAAAAACTTGCAACGAAATAAATGCGAGGTAGATTTGTCAATGACCCTTGGTATGATGAAATTTATCGGATAGTTTTGGAAAAGGAATAAAATGGCTGTGAACATAATCAATGATTTTTGTGATAATTTTTCGTTCTATTTAGGAAATATGGTATTAATTCTGCGATGATTCCTGTACATCAGCATATTGCAAACAGAACTACGCAGGTTTGGAAAGGAAGGATAGAAGAAATTAGAGCTTTAAGCAAATTAATCTGAGATTAAAGTTAAGTAATTCGTGACTCTATTTTAAAGAAATTAATTACTTTTTTTGTAAAGAAGGACAAAATAACTGATTACTCAGCGTGAACATTGATCTATAATTGGGAATTCTTGTTTGCATCAAATATAGAGTTGTTAGAGTTACCGGCAGAATTGTTAAGAGAGAATCAGTGTATGTTTTGTGCTTTGATTTTCAGAAGACGTTAACAATCTTTCACATGTATATATTGCAAAGAAGTTTAAAACTATGAGACTAGGAATATTTCTTTGATATGGATAGAAATTCTTGAAAGAAGTAGGAAAGTTGAACAATTAATTATTTTAAAGTATAGTGCTTCACCTCCAGGTTTTGATAAATTATATTCATGATATATAACTGTTTAACAATTGCGTTCATCACAATGTAATTGTTTAAATAAAAATGCGGGAACATGTGTCATGCGAAGGCATGAAAGATACCCTGAATGGAAGTAGAAGTGAACGACCAAAACGGATTTAGTGGATTTTAAATGTGTAAGACAGACACGTGTAGACAGACAAATGTTGTTGTATTGGAAAGTATGAATCTCAACGATGATCACAGTATTTTTGTCCATAGTTCAATGAAAGCATAACAATCGATTGCAATATTCAATCTGGAAGGCCTGATTGCTAGCATGTCAGGACTGAACTGAATGCACAAATAATTTACATTTTAATTGTGCTGAGGACGACTGAGACGGCTCTAGTGCATTTATTCAGGCTATGATTACCTTGTCGCCAGAAGGCATTTTTTTTTAGAAGTAGTGCAGCATAGACTAGATTGACTGATTGCTGTGATGAAATGATTGTTCTATGATGAGAGATTGAAAATAATGAATGTGGATTCTTGCAGTTTCAAAGTTGGAGAGAGAAGATCCTATAGTTTCAGGTATCTAATTATTTACATTTGCATCACATATAGACAGAGTTGTTAGAAAGACTTTTTAGCACACATGTCATCATTGCTCATTCTTTTGAGTACAGGAGTTGGGAAGTCATGTTGAGATCGGGCAGTACATTAGTGAGGCCTCTCCTGGTGTGCAGTGTCTAGTTCTGGCCCCCATTTCTAAGAAAGCTATTATCAAGCAGGAGAGCGTTCAGAACATATTTACCAGCATGTCGCCGGATATGGAAGATCGAGTTACAAAGAAATGCTGGATAAAATGGGAGATTATTTTTATATTGAAGTGTAGGAGGTTGAGAGGTAACCTCATACAATTTTATAGAAGCGGGGTTCAGATAGGCTTAATAGTAGGATAGGGGATTTCAAGACTCATGGGTGCTTTTTTATGTTGAGAGTAGAGTTTGGAAAAAAAAAGGTGAGCGAGACATTTCTTTTACAAAGAGGGTGGTTGACATGTGAAATAAACTTACTAAGGAAGTGTTTTGTGTGGGCGCATTTCCAATGTTGTAAAATAAACATTTGGATAAATAGGTGCATGAGAAAGGGTTGGACGGACATGGGCAAGGGGCAGGTAGGTACTTAATCAAATGTCCCATGTTTGGCATGGCTTATTACTTCAAATGGTCCGTTTCCATAATGTAACACTCTATGACTCTATAACAGTAAAATATAGAACATATCCAGAAATTATATTCTCCTGCCTGTGTAACCACAAAGAGAGAACAGATTTCTAAATGAAGATAACGATTTTTGTGAATGAATTCAGCAGTGAGGAAGCTTAGGAGATCAGAAAGTAATTAGGAAGGGAATTTTGTCCTACTGGATGGAACACCTAACTAAAGGATATGCAAGTATATATTTGTTTGACAATAATTCAATTCGGGCTACAAATGACGGCAAGTGCTGTGGAAATAGCTATTCACAATGTGACGGATGAAACTGAACAATTATGGTGAGAAAGCCATGGAGATGAAAGGATTCTGAATGGCTTAACGCTTCTCTTTTGGTCCTATATTGACTTATTGGAAAATGTTTGCGCATATTTTGAAAATCATGGAGAAGAGAGTTTGCTTTGAAGATCACAAATGATTATCCCCTTAGATGCTTTTAGGAGCGTGAAAATTTCTGAAATATTTCCCAACAAATGATTGTGCACAAAGAGTATGAAAGATAATAATCTCTCACGTCCAAGTAAATTCCCCATAACATGTCACCTAATGATATTCTTTGAAGTAAAATACAGCTGAATATGTCTTCAACCGAATGAAAATTTGAACAAATTTAGTCCCTGTCATTAAATTTTCATAAGCTGGAAGATAAGTGAAGGAATTTGAATTCAGTCAATTAAGCAATTTGGCATTGTTAGTGATGTTCCCAATTTTCTGAAAATGGAAAACTTAGTGTCCATTTTCACGAATAAAAATTGAAGTGATCATTGAACAAAAAAAATCAATGACTATCAATGAACACCTGGCGTTTGGACATTGCCGACCTGAAAGAGAATCTGTTTAAGATTCGACTGAAGGTCAAATACATAAACTGCTGTATTCCTGATTATGATTTTCTGTAGTGACTGTTCAAATTAAAATATTTTTTTAAAATCCTTTCTTTTCTGCGTCATAATGCTTTTAAGTAAGTGACACAAATAATATAATCAAAGTTCCAGGTGAAGAGTAAGTACTTTGATTTGATTTGATATTAATTCCCCAAATTTTAATTTATTTATCAAATCCATTCGGTTACTTACCCTTGTTTTTTTCACGTAGTTTTAGCTCTGTTTGGAGAATATGTAAAACTAAGTGATATTATCTTCATCACAACTAATAAAATACTCAAGCAAAGAATCAAAAGCCTTTAACTTCAAATATGGTTTCACCAATGTTTTGATGAAAGCTGACATTTAAGTTAGAGTGTATAGAAGAACATAAATGAAATCAATGAAATATCAAATTAAAAAAGGAAACCAAGCAAAACAATAAAAGTTTTATTTCTGCGAAAAGAAGAGAATGAAACCAAGATCAAAAAGTTAACAATTTCCGAAGTGACATGGACTATTTCAAAATGTTCCAAGAAAATTGTTTTTTTTGCTCTCATTTAACTTTAGTAATATTGCACATGACGTTGAAGTTGCAAAGTCCAAGTGCATATTTCCTTTCACTTTGCTTTTTTTTTGCGATTTAACACGAGTTGTTTACTCCAAATCAATGGAGGCTGAGGAGACTAGAAGTCCTCTGCAGGATCTTTTACTTTGCCAAGCTGTGAACTTTTGTTTTGAAGAGGTAATACTTTGTTTTGTTTTATTTTGAAGCTTTTGTTTTTCAAGTCATTCTTTCATAATATCTCTGAAACTTTCCATTGAAGATTTCCAACATGTTCAAAATCTTCAGCAGCATGTATTCACCTCCTTGTTTTGTCAGTCACCCAAGATTCATTGGGTCAAAACGCTTACTGCAGTATGTTTCCCTCTGTTGGAAAACATCCGTAAGTGTTCAATTATTTGATTTGTCTTTCTTTTGATATCCTACAATAGTCGATTTCGAAGCCCTGCAGTTGTTTCAAGATTCTGGTAAAATCCATAACTTCAGGATGTTAAATCCAATCAATTTGTTGTTGCGTTATTCATTCTTCAAAGATAGAGATTACAGAGTTCGGATGATATTATTACTTGACTGTAAAGCTTCCCAAATGTTAGGGAAGTATTTTACTATCTCAACTCGTTTGTTTTATACTTCCTGCTGAACCTGCTTCAAGACTATCTAACAAAATGTACCAGTTTTTGAAATTTATTCTCTCCAGTTGAGATTGCACTTCATAAACGTCATCTGCCTAACATATCTTGGAATATTCGTTTTTGAGACTCCTGAATATATCACACTCAATGTTACCTGCAAGAATGAAAAACAAAGGCTTTGGGTTTCTTTATTTCACTTGATTGTATGTGCACGAGAGTTGACATAAGTTTTCTCAATTGGTGTGAAGGTGTTTCTCTCTTTGTTCAAATTATCCCTTTATAGCAAGCATTTATTCCAGGTCACTTTCATAGGTCTCCACCTTGAACGCATTAACAAATTCCAAGCAGTCAACATTGGTTTATCAACAAACTGGCATTTTACTCCTGAAAAGTTCTTTATGCACACATAACATATTACCTAGATGTTGTTTAGAATGCACCTGTTCATTGGTCATTTGTATTAGTGATCTTACACCTTTTTTCTCGAAATAACTCATCGATAAATAAACCTATTGTTGCCCACTTAGTGTTCATAATGTGAAAATGCACAAATGAATGCATTTTTCCCTCTTGACAGCGTATGGTATGGCCTAGTCGAACGGACAAGGTAGTCACAACTGTCTTTGCAAGGTTAAATTTGGCAAAGCTTATCATGACATCAAGTTACTGCCATTTTCTGACAGAACTTTTACTTTCCAAACACTGTCCTTCTATATTGCACTCTATTTCAACATATCATCAACAGAAAATAAACTTTGGGGACAGCTGATTATTATTTCAATTACTGGTCTTTGGAAATTTACATCGATCCTCTTATTTGAGGCAGTGACTTTTACAACTTTAAGTTAGTGTACGTCAAGATCCTGCGAGAGTTCCTTTAACAGATCTGGTTCCGAACGAAATGTGGTCCAAATACGTTTGACAATGTAATCATCTAAACGAAGAATTGGAGACTAATATTCGTTCTGCTCTGAATTTTGTAACGTCTTTGCAGAATATAGTTTAAATTTCAAGCTTAGAACTAATGCAACTGGGGACATCAGTTAGTTTGAATCAGTTTAGTCAGTAGTTCTGCAAAATGTAACAGAACTATGCTTCCCTGTAACAAAACTCTTCTACAGCAGGTGATGTCTCAAAATAATTTTCTATTAAGGATTATGCACTTTTTTAACATCAATTCGCTCAACTGTAATGATCCTTCTTTAATGCAACAGATGCATTTTGTTTGTACAGTCTCTTTACACAAAAAAACATGTCTTAAACAGTTAATAGCTCAACTTTCCTAATTGAATGGTAAAAACAAAATCAATTCTTGTATACCAAGTCTACCTCTGCCTCATCTTCATTAATTCTATTCCACACCTTCCTTACAAGCAGAGCCAACAATGTTTGTGAATTCTCGTCCTCATGATTACTTCTCATTCTTTTTTCTTATTTGACCTATTTTGCGAATGGACAACTTGAGAGATTTTATTGTGCACATTTTAAGAAGGTGGAACTTGAATGCAGGCATCCCACTTCAGGGGTTACAACACTACCACGATGCAGCAAGAGGGCTCTCTCGTAATCATGTTTCCTCAAAATCTAAATATAAAACAGTTGATTCATTTGCTGATTCAATTCGGTTAGTTTGTGTGATCAGTTAAATTCGAAGTGTATTTTCCCATCGCATATTAATGGATTTTTGCTTTTCAATCCTAAAAAAACACATTATTTTGCACTTGTTGACCTCATGGTGCGGGATATGGCTTGGTAGTCACTTGGGGGACATAGGCCCAAGCAAAAGACTTGGTGACATCGTGCCAAATCTGACGTGAATTCAAAATTAGCTAAGGTATAGAATTAAAAATTAGTCTAATTGAGACTATGCAGATGCAGTTGACTGTAGTAATAACAAAAACAAATGTTTGTTCGTTGTCTTAACATGTCTATATGTCACTGAGACCTACACAAAATAAATTATCCTTAGCCATTCTCTGTCATTGCCTGGAGAAAAATGTTCATTCGCAACTGACAATGCACATAAAACTCTGTTCATACTTCATACATCTGGAAATGCAAACTTCAGATGTTTGCATGTTTATATTCAATTTATTCATGGTCGTTGTTGACTGAATGATATAGCAGCCCTGCATGAGCTACTAGCGGAATAAAATTTGTAATCTAACATGAAACTGGTCTTTCCTCTTGTTTAGAAGATGTTATATCTTATCCGTTATGTATAAAATTAGACAAAATGGTTGGAAACTAGTCCCCTCATTCAGTTAAACAATTGGCAATAAGTAAAAGAATAACATTCTCATTATCCCAACCAGAGCGATATAATTACATGCATGCAAGGCTGATCATTTATTGTGGTTTTAAAGGTACCATATTAAAGCAACCTCTATTTTGTCTGGCAAGCTGATGACCTAAAGGGCATAATTTTTAAACGATTCACGGTGTCCTGGAGGATATCAGGTAAAAAAATTGCAACTTGAATGTGACCAATATCTCTCTGTAACATATCTGAAATGAAGAATCGTGCTATCTTCTGGCCCAAGAACATAATGCATTTTTCAGAGAATGCCCTCGGAAAACTGAGTAACCATGCTGGAAATATTAAGGTAATTTTCAGATCTGCTTCTGTTATTTTTTTGTAATGATAATGTTCTTAGACTATTTTTCTGATGTTCTATCCAATGATTCCACAAAACATGAGAGTTAATGAATTCATTTGACCATAAAGCTTTCTCACACTCTGTCACATTTTTTGTTTTGCAACACTGTGCTATGCGGAGGCCTACCCATGAAAGAAATAAGACCAGCAGTTTTTTACTATAACATTGTTGTTTCCTTCACAAATCAACCAACTGAAGCCATTATTGAGGGCGGAATATTACCTCATGAAATGCTCTGCAATCTTCTTCCCAAATCTATGAGGAAGGCCTCCTTTAATGCAATAGCATTTAGAAACTTGTTCTGATTTAACTTCAGATGGATTACATTCTGATGCTTTACTGGATCAATAAAATGTTGCTAAATATTCTTTTTTCATTATTCAAATTCCAAAGGTACCTTCATGTAAGAAACGATTGAACAATGTAATCACTTTAACGTCAGACTCTCCAGCTTGTGCAACATATGCTTGTGTAATTAAAATTCAATCAAAAATTCATGGCATATTACTACCAATGTATTTGTCTTCAATAGACTATTCACGGGTACTGTGCTTTTGACACAATGGGGTTTGAAGTTTGAATCACTGACATAATTGCCATCCCGTATAGTATTGGACAATTCTTGACTTTTATTTCACTTTATGCTACGCTTTACCTACCTTCAGTCCAAAACAAAGTATGTTCTACAAACGTTGATCACCTACATTGACAGACAACCTTTGATTAACACTCATAATTGCTGCTCGACAAAATAAGTCCACGACAGATGCATGTAGATACAGAATTTTGGTAGATACAATTTATTAAAATCAGTGATTGAGATGCCTTCTCTCCTGTCATATGTTCCTCAGTCAAACAGACTAGATTGTTTATTTTCGTGCTCCTGCGTATTGTGTCAAGTCACGTAATCTGCATTGTTCAAAGGATGAGTTATTATTTCAGTTTTTGCAGCAGTCAGTGTAGACCTCAATGTGATAAATGTGTTTGTCCTTAATATTTAGCCATAACATCTTCATTATGTGTAGACAACATTCTTCTCCAGCGGGAATAATATGTTCTCTGATTATTGCCATAGAGTTTCCAACATCCTGGATGAGAGTGCCCCACATTTGAACTGGGAATGCATAGACTTTCAGACAAGGAACTCTCCATCAACATTTGTTTGTGGTCTGTGGAGCAAATCGCAGAACATTGCTGCCAATTTCAAGTTACTGGTCCTCATGTGTCCATCTTATATGACATTGTTTTCTGATTTTTTGGTGTGAATGATTAATAATTTTATTGTCATCCAGTAAGTGAGTCACGGAAGGGAAAAATGGGCTTCAGCCCATTGAGTCTGAACTGGTTCAAAAAAGATACCTATTGATTCTCATACCATTTTCGAGCGTTTTGTCTGAAGTCACGTGTGTCTTGAAACTGTAAATGCATATATAATTACTTATTAAACAGTCCGAGCTTTCCTGCCTCCGCCACCTTTAACGCATTCCCAACGTCGTTTGCATTGTTTGTCTTTCCCTTCACATGTCCGGCCCGGTCCCTGTCACTTATCTTGCAGTTATGCCCCGTTATTGATCCCTGCAAACTATGCACTTCATAGTTTTATGCATTTCAATCATTTACACCTTCATTCTCCTCCAATCCAAAGAAGACGACACAAGTCTATCGAATCTCTCTTTATAGTTAAAGAAATTAGCACAGGCAGCACCCGAGTAAACCTTTGCACCGTCTCCTGTGCAATGACATCAGTCCTACAATGTAGATTCCAGATTAACATGCAAAATTCGAGCGTTAAGCTAACTAACATTTTATATATTTCCAGTATTACTCTCGCACCCTCAAGCTTTATGCCTCCTTTAATAATGGTACACATTCCACATGCCCTCTTAAATATGCTACCTACCTGCCCCGTTACCTTATCTTATCATTTGAAGTACAGATTTTCAAGATCAAAACGAATAACCTTTTTTTCCATTCCTTGTTAAAACTTGTCGTATTGTAGGTAATTCCACGTTATTCAATTGAATTATATTACTTACTCCGCTCCAGCATCAATGCAAAATGACAAGCCACGTCTTCAATTTTGCCTACTTTCTGAAAACAGACTTTTATTTTAACGTATAACTTTGCTCTTAACCGACTCTTGGTTCATTGTTGCAAATTACTGGGGAGAAAAGATCTTTGACATATGAAAAGTCTTAGCAAACTTGAAAGTTATTTCGCATTTTGAAGTTTTAGAAATTAGCGCAGGTAGCACCCTAATAAATCTCTGCACTGTCTCCTGTACAATCACATCACTCTTGTAATGTAGATTCTAGATTTGCATGTGACACCCGAGCTGTAAGCACACTAACATTTTATATATCTCCAGCATTACTCTCATGCACTCAAACGTTGTCTCGTTTAATAATGGCACGCATTCCACATGCCTTCTGAAATATGCTATCTACATGATGCGCTACCTTAAATTATCAGTTGAAGTACAATTTTCAAGTTCAAAATGAAGCACTTCTTTTCAAATCCTTGTTAAAACTTGTTATATTGTGTGGAATTCCACAGTATTCAATTGAGTTATTTTACTTGTTCCGTTCCTGCTTCATTGCAAAATGACATGCTACATCTTCAATTGTGCCCACTTTCTGTAGACAGAGTTTTACGTATAACTTTGCTCTTAACTGACTCTTAGTTCATTGTTGCAAATTACTGGGGAGAAAAGATATATGACATATGAAAGGTCTTAGTTAACTTTGAAAGTTATTTCGAATTTTAAGGTTTTAGAACATTGTCCAAAAAAAGATGAGATTTATTTTCGTTGCTTCGATTGTGATAGCACCCATTCCAATTTTATATATGCGATTTCCATTTAAACCGCTTGTCTGACCACAAATTTAACACGATATACAGCTGAATTTAGAGCATTACACAAAATTTGTTTTTTTTCCCCCTCTGACAGCATGGGTCATATCATCTGACTGAGTCAAATGCCTGCTTGTTATTTTTACAATTTTGATTTGCTTTGTTGCTGGACAATAGATTCAATCAACCAGACTTTTCAATAAGCAGCAAAATCACCAATTTCTGTGAAAAACGAGAAAACTTGCAAAAATACAAAAGTCGTGATGCATAAATGTGGCATAGTCACATATAGACACACATGGGATATGTAACATTGTGTTGCCCTGGAAAGATTGATTTGTTGGATTTTGTTAAATATAAGTGCGTTTTTTTAAAAGATTCAGTCAACAAAAAATATGAGAAAAATATTTCTGTTTGCTTTTACTTCCATGATCAGACAGCATGGGACAAATTAACATGGACAGTTGTCGATGGCACACAATACAGTCACAGAATTGTAGAAGTATATAAAATGGAAGCAGCACATTTGGCACAAGTCATTTGCATTCTCTGAGTGTCGTTAACTGAACTAGTTCCATTTTCTTGCATATCCCTTGAGGCACTTCCTAACTATATTCCTGTGCAAATACCTTTTAAACATTGTAATTGTGCTTGGCTCTACAACTTCCTCTGGCAGCTCATTCCATCCAAACACCACACTTCGCGCATTAAAAGTGACCTCAGCTGTTATTTGAATATTTTTCTTGTCACCTTACATCTGTAAACTAGTTTTGATATCGTGTTTCAAAAGAAAATGCATCATCCATCACTTTATCAATGCCCCTTGTGATGTTTGTAATCTTTACATAATCACCAATCAACGTCTTAAACTCCAGGTGATAAAGAAAACCCCAGACTATGCAACTTTTGTTTATAACTCAAATCCACCAACCTTGGGAACATGGTTGCAATTTTTTTTGCGTCCTTTCTCTTTCAATGACATATTTTCTACAGCAGTTGCACACAGTACTTCAAATATGGCGTTGTCAATTACTTGTGCAGTTGTATCATAATGTCCCGATTCCTGTACTCAGTGTTATAACCGATGATGACAAGCATGACAAACAATCGCTTTGCCACCATATCTACAGATGACGCCGCTTTCAAGAACAATATACTTGTGCTCCTATGTTTCTCTGTTCAACACTTCTCCTCATGTCTCTAACACTAACTGTCTAAGTCTTGTCCTGTTTTATCTTACCAAAATGCAATAGCCATGATTTATCAGAATTACAGTCTTTCCGTGATTCCTCAGCCCACTCATCCTGCAGATCAAGATCTAACTGTACACTTAAGGAACATTCTTCACTTCCCAATATATCAGCAATAATGCAGTAATCATCAAATTTACTGACCGTGCCAATTTTACTTACAGACAATGGTTTCTAATAAAACACAAACAGAACTTGACTCAGCATCCATCATGCTGCAAACCATTATTAAAATTGTCTTCAGTCTGAAAAAAAAAACAATCATCTACTACCATTCTGTCTCGTGCAGTCATGCAAAGTCTGCATCCATTTGGCTAGATCTCATGGATAACATGTACTTCAAAAACTAATAGCCAGTTTATGTTTCGGCATCATGTCAAAGGCCTTGCTAAGGTCCCTGCAGACACGTCTACTGCAATCCCCCATCCATCCTTTTGATCGCCTCTTCCAAAATCTGCATCAAATTTGTGGGAACCAATTTCACATGCTCAAAGCTATGCTGATTATCCGTCATCAGTCGTTCCTGTTCGAAACACATGCAAATCCTGTCTCGAAGAAGCCCCTCCAACAACTTACACACCAGTGACGTTCGGCTCACATGTCTGTAGTTCCCTTCTTTTTATCCTTGAAGCCGTTCTTAAATTATGCGAATTTAGCCACTCTTCAGTCGTCAAGCACCTCACCCAGACTGTCAATGATGCTGTAATTTATTTGCTTGCTTCACCTAATATCCTGATATTCACTTGATCATGTCTTGTGGATTTGGCCATCTTTGTATACTTTAAGAAATGTAGAGCGTCATCTAATATAATGTGGACTCTTTTCATAACCACCACTTATTGTCGTGATTATCTCACTTCCATATCTTTCCTCATGGTTAATTTTGGCGAGAAATATTTGCTTTCCATCTCTCCGTCCACATATGTGCGACTTTGTTGCTCTTTCATGTGGCCTACTCTCTACCTAGGTTTTCTTTTCAGTTAATATAGAACGTGTTTGAATTCTTCTTTACCTTGGCCGATAGAACTGTCTCATACACACTTTTCGAACGTCTGATGTAGATATTAAGTGTACTTCTGGAGCACTATATTCATCAAATTAGTTTACCCCAGATGCCAATATCTGATACATGATACCTTTGTGCTCGTGACGAGTGTCTAAATTTCTTTGGTCATTGAGTGTTCCAAAATCCTACCAGCGTTGGCTTTCAGACTAATATTAACATGCAGGACGGAAGTCTCTTCATCTCACTTTTATAGCTTCCCAATATCTTAACGTCCCTTTGCATGTGAATAGCTTCCCCAACCAACGTTTGAAAGTTCCTGTCGAGCAATAACAAAATTTACCTTGCCACAATTTTAGAACTTTAACCTATGTCCCAGAGTAAGTTTTTCCTTAACTATATGATACATAATAGAATGAGTTTCACTAGTCTCCACGTGCTCCCCAACTAATACCTCAGTCAGGTTCCATGCCTTCTTTTGCAAGAGGAATCCGAGTTTTGCCCCGTTTCTCATAGATCCAATTACATATTGATCAAGACTTCTTTCCTCAAATCTCTTTACAAATTCCTCGCATCTGAGCCACTAAAGTTATGGCAGTTCCAAGTCGATGTTTGGAAAGTGAAAACCCCTTCCTGCTATAACTGTATTTTCCCTATTTGCAATTTCTCCGTGTATTTGCCATTCAATTTCGAGCAGACTATTTGGAGGCCTGAAGTACAATCCCATCAAAATAACCATTCTTCCTTTTTTTGTCAGCTTCACCCATGTAGCGTCAACAGACAATCTCTCAGCAATATCTTCTCTAAGTTCTGCCATGCTATTTCTCCTAATCAAAACGCAACTCCACCTCATCTCAACTTGTATTATTCTTGCAGCATCTATCGCCTACAACATTGACCTTCCATTCCTTTCGTCCCCAAGCCGCATTTCTGTAATAGCTATGATATCCCATTCTTAATTGTCAATTCATGCCTTGAGTTGATCGATCTGGCATACCATGCTTCTTGCATTAAACTAAATGCAGCTTAATTCATCCGTTTTCCCTTGTTCCCCGCCGTGTTCTTCCCTACCCTGTCTACTTATCTTGCTTTGTTTAACTTCTGAACGAGCTCTCAAACTTGTTTTATTTTCCGCCTCCCTTCGGTTTAATCTCCCTGCCACACTAGTTCAAACCCTCCTGAGTGCGCTGAGAGGGCATACGTCCCCTTTCATTTCAAGTGTTGCCCATTCCTCTTGAACAGGTCACCACTGTCCAGAAGACATTTCAATGATCAAAAAAGCTGCAAGGGAACTCTTACATCAGTTCCTGAGCCAAGCGTTCGTCTGCCATAGCCTCGTATTTTTACTGTCACTAGTACTAATCACATTTTATTCTTGAAAAGTTGTCACGATCCATAGCGAATAATGCCTTCACTGGATTTTCAACGTTGGATTTCAGAAGACTTTCAATTTATGAACAGAATAGTTTTTACAAGAGAAAATTCACATTCCCGAATTATTTCTGGTCCTACTAAGTTGATGATTTGAAGTTACATACTAAAACGTCGAGATTGTACATCAGCAGTGATTATGCTCCTTAACTTGATGCAACAAACGACGAAAGACAAGAAAACCACGATTTAGCACAAGCCTCGAACAGTGTTTTGCTTCACTGCAGTGGACATACTGAACGTCCATACTGCTTTTAATTCAGAGTCATGAAGAAAGTGAACCCTTTCATGAATATTATACACTTGTACCAATGGTAAAGGTTCACTCCTAAAGAAATGATCTTGCTATGAAAAGTATTGTCATCCAACAGCGGGGCAATCAGATGTTAACAGCAATAAGATGAACGACAATGGCATTTACACGCTTTACCTTCCTTCAAGAACTTGATCAGGCGAGATCAATACAACTGGAGCCGTGATAATTTATTATGACTACTGATCTGGTTCCTTCCGAAGCCAATCTATAATGTCCACATGCCTGACTGCATAACTAAGGATTGAAAGATACAATGCAGCAGAGTTTTTTTTGAAAGATTAATTGGATACACCAACGTGTTCACACAACATTACTCCTCATTTTAAATGGCAATAGACAACCACAAAGCAACAGAAATGCGTACATTTCCCTATCTTGTATCAATGTGTTGACTCGTTGAGACAGCCAAGATAAATGCGGGGTTACATGGATAAGGTGTGGTCTATGCCTAGGTGGATGCTTTTCGGCGTTTGGAGCAGATCCTTGCTCCAAATAGCCTCTTATGCACTGTAGGGATTCGGTTATTCTAACTTTCCTTGCAATCTTCAAACATTAGGCAAATCGGACAGAAATTGCATAGTTAATGGCCAGGCGTTGGGGTGTATTATTAAAGAGAGGGACTGAGGGGAGCATGCCACGTGGTTCCCTGAAAGTGTTATTGTAGGATGACAGTATTTTGAATAAAACACTTGGCTAGCTTGTTACCATTGATGAGAACATTAACTCTAGATGTTGGGACATCATATTTTGGCTATACAAGACATTGGTAAGGCCACCTTTGGAAAACGACATCTGATTCTGTTCGCTCTGCTATAGGAAGAATGTTAAAAAACAAAGAATAGAGTAAAACATGTTGTGGTCATAACTAGTAATTCTGAGGTACAAGGTGAGGTTTGATAGCCTGGGAAGCTTTTACCTGAGATTTAGGAGATTGATAAAATCAAGAGTTCCACTGATAACGTGAACAAACAAGATAGTTTTCCAAGGGTCCAAAACTTGTGAGCATTATTTTAAAGCGAGTGGGGAAACATTTTAATGAGACCTGAGGCATATATTTTCACATAGTATGTGGTTCCTGTATGGAATGCACTGCCCAACGACTGTAATTCTACCCAACTGTAATTCCACTGTTGGGTAGAATTACAACTGTAAAAAGACATGTAGACATGCAGATATGTACACGAATAGGAAAAGTTCAAAGTTTTATGGGTTGAACGCAGGGAAATAGGATTAGTTAGTTTAGTGTACCTGGTCTGCATGGACGAGTTGGACTGAAGAGTCTGTCTCTGTGCTGTATGACTCTCTGACACTTTGTGAATGCACAGTGGCCCAATGTACTTGAAGTGGGATATTCTTTTACGAGAAAAGAACACGACAAGAAGATAAAGATATCTGAAGGCATGCGTTTCAACAGAGCCAGAATTCAAAAGTGTAATTCGCTGAATTGAAAACAGTAGCATCAGTTCTAAACAAACAATAATCAGCAATTGCTGAAAAAAAAACTCAGCACGTCGGGTAGCATCTTTGGAGAAAATGCTGAATCAACCTTTCTTATCCTGTGAGTCACCTCCAGAAAAGCAACAGTCCCACCCACATACTCGTGTAGCAGTACAATATAATATCCATCTGTCCAATGTGAGGAAAAGAAAGTCTTTGCTTTTACGTTATTTCGACTCACAAAAAATCGAGCAGAAATGATCATTTGTTCTTCATCATAATGAGATTTCTATGCATGCAGGACTAGCACACATCCTGAAAATAAATTTGACTGCGACTTCATCAAGGACACAATTTCACTGCTCGCAAATCGCATTTTGAAGCAATTGTCAAATAAGACACTGTGCTTAAAGTCCAGTTCTCATTCCTCCCACTACCCCATCCATTTGGCTACTGTTGTTCCACGGCAGTGGACCCTTCTGTTAATTAAACCAAACATTCAGAAAAGCTCAACTCGCCTCGTAATCCATAAAACCTGAGTGGCCGTGAACTCCCCAAATTTCACTATTTAATGAAAATAACATTAGTTTCTTTTTAAACTGTGAACGTGAACATTAAACATTAACTATTCACCGCCCCCTTTCTCTTAAATTTTATTTTCTATCTTCAACTCCACAACATATATTGTTCCAATAAAACATCAATTAAGATGGCATCAACTTAATTTCAAAACGACACAGTGTCCGTCGTCTTTGGTGTTTGTCTCCTTCCAGCTGAAAGTCTCCCGAAGTTGTCTTCTTCCTTTTAACTGCGAATATGTTTCAAATGAACACTTTCCTTTGATAGACAGAATTCCTCCTTTCTTGGATTGTGTTAATAGCAATTGCTCTGTCCGATTTTCAAAATGCCTACATTTCATATCCCCAGAATCGGATCGTCCCATTGATTCGATGTTGGCAAACAATTAATTCAAATTTGATTGGGATTTAGAATCTCTGGGCATAATTTAAACTGACTGTTTAAATTCGAAGTGTTGTGAAAACAGCAAACAATTCAGCCATCCATTTCACAGGCAAACGTTACATATATGTTTTTTCCATTACATGCTGGGTCTGCTATCTTGTCATCACTGGTGATTGTAGTCTCTCAGTTCAGAACAGCATTCAGTCTCTCTTAGTGGTAGACTTCATAACATAAGGTCCACGCATTACTCCACATATGGGTGATATTTCAAAAGTATTGAACGTTAACAAATGGTGATGTGTTGAGAAAGAATGTATTCTATTGAACACTTCTCGATGGGCAGCGAAAATCTCCATTGAAGGCGATGCAATCACATACCTCTAATCTAATAAGGAATAAACCTGTCTTTGGATTATGAACGCTATAATTTTGTCACATTGTAATGAACAGGAATGTGATTTGCATCCAGTCACGGAGAATGACGGCCTTCTCCAATCTGAGTTAGCGCTGTATACTGACATATTTCTACCACTGAGGTCAGAGTAGATGTAGGGAGAAAAATTGTGCAGCATTATTGACATACTGGAGGAACACTTGATGGTCTCGATGGCATAATCAAGTTGGCAAATGTGTGTAATCCATGAGCTTCAATTTGAGTGGCGAGATTGTAGTTTTGAACCCATCAGACCAGGAATGCCTCATTGCACTAAATATAATACAGGGCAATGACGTCCACATGAAAATAAAAAAAAAAGTTCGTTATAGATGTATGAAACTTGTATTTCTCATTTGCAACACATTATTCTTGTGGATTAAGCAGCGAGTAAGAATAGTATATTTTAAAACGTTATTCATAACTTATGTGCTTCATCTTGCATTGAGGTCATTTTATCCGTTTTGCATAGCGTTTTCTTGCATTAGCCTGCTAGGCAGACCATAAAATAAATGTTGCACTTACCAATACTGTTAAGACTTTCCTTCAGCTTATTGATACCTGTAAAAGAAACATACATTTACACATGGAATATTTCCTGAATATAGCAGAGCATCCAAGACATTGTAAATTGAAAGGTGCAGAAAAAATACGACGACTTCAAATGTGACCAAATCTCAGATATCTCCAAGTCCTTTATTCCACCTCCTTCCCACACCAACTTCAACTCATATAGCCACATTAAATTCTGAAGAAGAGTCACTGGAGCAGACCCTTTATTTCTTCTTTTTCTCCACAAATTTTAACAGGCATTTTGCATTTTTGCAGGAATTTCTGATAATGTCTGCTCAGTTCCAAATAGTGGCATTGGGAGTGTGACATCGTGTCTGTATGAGTGCTTGGTAAATCAACAGCTGAAAATAACACAGCGTTATGCAGATTATTGAAAGGATGTGGTCAATGACAGCCCAACAGAAATAAAATCGACGAATGCACCTTTTCAAATATATGTCAGTTTGCAGAAATAGGCTGTAAGTGATATTTAAGGCCGGTCAGGTAACTGTTACCACGGAAATTTAAGTTTTGTTTTGATGGAAATGTATTTGAACATGCATTTACCATCCGATAGCCATTGTATCTATTAGTCCAGAAGGGATACTAGGCAGAGATACTTCACAACGATCCAACAACTTGGAAAGCATCACTTTAATATATGTGATTCTCTGTGTTTTAAGACTACTTAATATTTTCGTTTACCTTTGTTCTTAAACCTAATACTTTGGTAATCGATTGCATTGAAAATGTTGCATTGCGTTTTCCCCAGTGGACAGATTTATTGTTGTTGGAATAGATTCTGAATTTACGTCATGAAAGCCACTGTCATAACTTAAATATATTCAGATCACATACTGACAAATGAGTTACTCAACTGTGCCCCCCTATCTTTCCCCAAAATGCACAAAAACATTTTTCATTTTCTTCAAAGCAGATCATTTACTGATTATTGTTTCCAACGTTGCCTTTCTTCACTGTCATGAAATATGATCCTCAGCAGGAGCAGAAACGTTGAAAAATAAGTAAAGAAATTAGCCTTTCAGGTTTGTTGCAACATTTCATCCGGAAATGGCTCATCTTTTTGTGGTCTCAACTTCAGCTTCCTGTTTGCAGTCCATAGGACTTTGTGCGTAGGAAATCGTGTTTTACAAACTTGATTGAGAACAAGTGGCAGATGGAGTGTAATTCAGATAAATGCGTGGTGCTGCATTTTGGGAAAGCAAATCTTAGCATAACTTATACACTTAATGGTAAGCTCCTAGGGAGTGTTTTTGTACAAAGAGACCTTGGAGTGAAGGTTCATAACGCCTTGAAAGTGGAGTCGCAGTTAGATAGGATAGTGAAGAAGGCCTTTGGCACGCTTTCCTTTATTGGTCAGAGTATTGAGAACAGGAGTTGGTGGGACATGTTGCAGCTGTACACTGTTGGAATATTGCATACGGTTCTGGTCTCCTTCCTACAAGAAAGATGTTGTGAAACTGGAAAGTGTTCAGAAACCATTTACAAGGATGTTTCAGAGTGGAGGATTTGAGCGATACGTAGAGGCTGAACAGGCTGGAGCTGTTTTCCGTGGATCGTCGGAGGCTGAGGGGTGACCTTATATAGGTATACATAATCATCGGGCATGGATAGAATAAGTAGACACAGTCTTTTCCTGGGGTGGGGGATTCTCGAACTAGAGGGCATAGGTTTAGGGTCAGAAGGGAAAGATATAAACGAGACCTAAGGGGCAATATTTTTCATGCAATGGGTGGTACATGTATGGAATGTGTACAATTGGAGTCTCGTACAATTGCAACATTTAAAAGATATTTGGATGGGTATATGAATAGGAAAGGTTTGGAGGGATATGGGCGGTTGCTGGCAGGTAGGACGAGATTGGGTTGGGATACCTGGTCGGCATTGATGGGTTGGACCGAAGGGTCTGTTTCAGTGCTGTGCATCTCGGACTCCATAAGACTAAGCGATGAAGAATTTTGATGAAGGCAGAGCTTTGGATGTGGACTGTTTGTATTTCAGTCAGGTCTTCAGAAAGGTTCCACAGTTTACAAGGTTAGATCACATGGAGTACAGGGAGGACTAGCCATTTGAGTTCATAACTGTATCTAAAGTACGATAAGGAAGTCAACGAAGAAGGGTTCCATTTTGGACAGGAACCCTGTCACCACCAGTGTGCAAAAGGATCTGTGTTGCATCCACGATCTTTTTCAGTATTATCCAGGATTTGGATATGAATATCGGTGGTATGCTTCCTAAATTTGAGGATGACACCAAAACTGATGGTGTCGTAGACAGTGAAGAAGGTTACCTGAGATTCTAAAAGCGGCCTTGACAAGATGTTCCAATGGGCTGTTGAATGGCAGAGGAAGTTTAATTTAGATAAATGTGAAGGACTCGATTTACTTCAGGCAAATCAGAGTTGGACTTATATGCTTGATGGTAAGTGTCCTGCGGAGTGTTACAGAAATAAGACTTTGAAGTGGAGATTAATTATTCTTTAAAATTGATTCATAGGTAGACAGGATAGTGAAGAAGGCGTTTTGTATGCTTGCCTTTAATTGTCAGTGCACTGTATCTAGGATTTGGGAGGTTATGATACGGGCAATTGGTTTGGCTATTTTTAGAATACTGCGTTGGACTTTAGTCTCCCTGCTGCAGGAAAGGCGTTGTGAGACTTGAAGAGTTTCAGAAAAAGCTTTGCAAGGATGTTTCTGGTGTTGCCGTGCGCGAGTTGTTCGGAGAGGCTGCATAGGTTAGAGTTATTTTCCCAAGAGCGTCAGAGGTTGAGGGTGGCCTTATAGAAGTTGATATGTTCATGGCAGACATAGATAAAATGAACAGGTTGGTGATTCAAGAATTAGAGGCCATAGGCTTAAAGTGAGAGGGCAAAGATTTATAAGGGACTGAAGGGGAATTTTGTACAAAAAATGGTGGTGCCTGGATGCAACGAACTGCCAAACGAAGTAGTGAACGCTGGTAGAATGATTGCATTTAAAAGGCATACAAATAGGATGGGTTCAGAATGATATGGGTCAAATGCTGGCAAATGGGGTAAGATTAATTTAGGATATCTCGTAGGCAAGAATGAGTCTGTTTCTGTAATGTGCATCTGTAACTCTTGAATGCCCTGTTGATTAGACGTGTCTCAAATTCAGTGCAAAATCAATTGAAACATCCATCTCCGTTACATTTTGTGAAGGGTAATTCGCAACTCTAAACACAAGAGAGTGCGAGCATCTTCTCCACATCACTGTAGCGATGCAATAGTTCCACTTTATGAAAAGTCTCCTGCTTTTAAAATCCCCACGTAGAGATCAGTTTCACATCGACTGCGAATAGTCTGTTCAGGATCTTATTGGATTCACTAATATGTGTTCTCAAGACTGCAAATAACATACTGGTAAGATAGAACATAGTAAATCAACATTACCATTGTATTCTACTTTTTAGTTTGTATTAGGCTGCATACTTCCATCAGATAGAGAAAATGTGCACCACATGAATAAATTTCAATTCATAATCTACGATTTTGCTTCATTTTTGCGATTGAAAAGTGCATTCTACCATTGTGAATTGAATGAAAATTGAGGAAAACAACACATAAAGTGACATCACAACTGATACGTTATATGATTCATAAGCAGACATAAATAAACCTCTAATAATGTGACGGACACTTTTGACTTACTTTGCAGAAAGGTAATGATGTGAAGACAAAATAACAAGAGATACTTTACCCTTTTCTTTGTTTGCAAACTTAAGCTCTGAAAGAAAAGTATGGAATTATTTTTAAAAATGGAGGACATTTGAGCGTTTCAGTCATCATGGAGAGAAGAAAACAAATATAACAACAAGAAATGTATGGCGGGATGAACGTAGAAAGTTCTTCGAATTCAGTTGAGCTCTTCCAAAACGTATATTTGTTCATGAAGGGATTTCAGAGCCAAAAGAACTTGATAAATGTCACATTCATGCGAAAAATCACTCACTGGAAGATAAATATACATGGTGTGTACGCATAAGGTGTAACTAGAATTTCCTCCACTATTTCTGGCCCTGTGTGGTTCAATGTAAACAATTATGTGATGTACGATTTACAGAGCAGATAGTTAGAAATTTTATTTTGTTTATTTTTTTTACAGCGAAGGGAATATGATTCACTGGAAGTCATTAAAGCAAGAGTATTTTTCGGACTAACAATCCACTGATTTTAGGGACTGAAAACTAATTTTGTACTTGCATAGTTCATTTACATACACAACGGATATAAAGACGTGCATAACTACGTCATATGTGCTGCAAATGTGATTCATATTACTGGTAAGGAGTAGTTTAATACAATGAGATGCATGCATTTAAGAAAATTAACAATGAGAAATCAGAGGAGAATGATCGTGTCAGGCTTGATTGATGGTACTTTATTATGAACATTTATTCGAAGAGGGTGTTGGTTGTTAAGGTAACACTTATTGTACATTTTCTAATTGCATTTGGAAAGGATGGATGGGAATTGTTTTGAACTGCTATGGCCAATTTGTCTTATGTAGTCTCAATAATCTGTTGGAGTAGGATTTACAGAATTTTGGTCTGTGAGATATTTCTGAATAGGGATGCTGAAAATCTCGAAGGAGGCATAATAAGTATCTCTGTTCCTGTATATTTGTTTCCACTGTTCATCTGATTCTGGTAGTTTTAGATTGAAATTGCTGCCGAACGAGGCTAGATGAATTTTGACAGTATGTCTATTATAAGGTTAACATTGTTGTTACAGAACGTGGGTTTTGGAGAGATTAAACATTTTTTTAAATGTGATTTCTCTGAACTGAGCAGTGTTACCCTTGACAGTGTTAGGTTTCATGCAGATAAATGGATCTGAATTGTACTTTCAATTTCGTTGTCCGACATTTTGTGCATTGTGGGGTGTGTTACTTGCTGCAGGACACTTATTCATTTATCTGGTATAGTAATCATATTCATTCTGTCGTCCATCTAGTCAAATGTCTGATCAATGGCAAAATCCGATTTTTTTTATCCGTGGGACTTCCAACATGGAGATTCTATCAATGCCCGAAGACAATATTAAGTTTCTTCCTTGGTGGACATGGTTATTGCCTGACTCTTGTCACTGGATTAATTTTAGTCAAAAAAATGCATATTTTAGTCAATGTGGTGCATTTGCATAGGGACTGATTTCACTTCTGCAGAGTCTCTCGTTCTTCTAACGATCGAACAATCATTTTCAAATGATTTGGCCCATTCTCTTACTTAGATGGATTAAGCAGGCCTGGCCTGGAACTGAGAAACTCTCCAATCAATGCCAGACACCTCATTACAACGCATTTTTCCAATAATCCGAGGGTTTAGTACAGATTCCCATTCACACCAGAATTGAAACAGTTAGGTGAGTTCAGTTAGAGAACTGAAATTCTGGCGTCACTTACTTCAGCTAAGCATTTAGGTTTTATAGTTTTTTTTTAATTTTACAACTTTAATAATAAGGTTAATAAAAATAAATGCGTTGACATCCTGGTCGGAGAAGGCCATTTCTTTTTTATTACTTACCACAGTCTTCAAGTTCACTTTTCAGTGTGTTTATTTCTGTTGAATAAATTGCAGATGGTTTCAAGTCCAGATGGGCAGAAATTTGCCTGCTGGGCCAAAATGAACTTTTTAAAAAAATTAATGAAAAAATAATTTTTAATTTATTTCTGTAACCTACAACACTTTTATGTGAAAAGGACAGCATAGTTCCATACACAAGAAGTCTTACATAGAATGTTGAATGAAGCTGCAAACAAAAGAGATAAAAGCCCCTTATTGCCATTTGTGTATTTTCAGATACCAGCTACAGCGAAGTCGAGGGATATAATTCAGTGACGAACTTGCACATTGTTTAACTCACTATGCTTATCATGTCACTCTGACATAACGAAGGTTTCGATTTGGAAAACTACATTAAAACATGTTTGGCCAATGGTGTAGCACAGTTGGTTTGAAGGCATGCTTGAGTGTTATGAAATCTGAAATGGGAGTTTCAATGAAGATCTGGCTTACTTAATTTTTGCTTAGAATGTCAGCTACGTAGACTCGCAAAGAAAGTACCACGTTCCAAAATGACGCCACCAGTCCTTTTTCTTTTAATAACTTTTTTCTCACTTTTTTCCTTCTTCTCTCCACTTAGCAACAGAGATGAATACTTGAGCTGCAGCATGTCCAACAGTGAGCCCTGATACAGTTTGTGAGCTGCAAACCCCTGAACAGCGAGTTCTGGTATAGCACGTGTCTTGCAAGCCCCAGAACAGCATGAGTAGTGACCTCGATACATCATGTTGCCTACGAGCCTCAGAACAGATTGAGCAGCAAGTCCTGGCACAGCGCATGGGCTGAGTGTACAGAGCAGCATGGGAAAACAGCCAAAGGAAGCAGCCTGCAGGAGAGCACAGGCAGTAAATCCAGAGCAGAGACTCACGAAGAGGAGACATTCCTGGCACTTTCCTTGCAGCAGTTGACTGCTGTTACGGAAAGAGAGGACAGCAGTTATACTGGGGGTCTTCATGGATGGTCAGACCATGTGTGAGAGACTTCACTGAGCAGCCGATTTATAATGTCTACTTGAAATTTCCTAATTTATTGCAATGTCAACTCTTTGATGATGTCCCATTTTAACTTACTTTACAACCCTGTAAGTAATGCAACTACTGCTATTCCTTGGATGTGACCATGAATATTACCGAGTTATTTGTACTGAAAATGCCGACATAAGAACACGGACATTGCAAAAACGTTTTCACTATACTCCAACAATGAGAACCGCTGACAAGAAAAGGGCATTCGATATTCATCCATCCAATTAGAGCTATTCGAATCACAGTGATGTCTTCTGAATTATGAGTATTGGAATGGTTCAGTGGAAACTGTAAATGAAAAAGTTGTGATAAATTGGAGCAAGAGTCAAACATCCCAGACTTTGTTATGGTACCTACCGGACGCGCCAGAGTGTATAATATAGATAGCCAAGGCACAAAATGCATTTTTTTTAAAAAGCAAGTGTGAGACTTGTGTTTCAGATATGAGTGTATTTGCCCAGTAGTAAGCTTTAATCAAAACTAACTTAATTCTTATAACGAAGTCAAAATGACAAAAAACCAAGAAATGGAACAAAATTACATTATTGAATTACTGAACAATCAATTCAAACAATAATTTATCAATTGTTCAAATTTTTGCAGCATTCATAAGCATACACTTGGCAAAAGACAATTCAGCAGCACAATATTTTCTGTATCTAATGTTTTTCTATGGTCCTGTGACTTTAAACATCAAAAAGAAACAAGCAGTCCCTTTTGATTTTTAAGAGGAAGCCTCTCTTTTAACACTTCACTAGGATAGCAGAGAACTCAAAATTTCAGTTCCAGCAGCCAGAAAAATAAACCTGTTCAACTAATTAAAAGAAAAAAAAAGTCTTATGCGCCTACTAAAGCATGACCCTGCCCATTCAAGACTTTTTTGTCTTCCCTTTGAAAAAAAAACTCCCGGGGAAATCTCCAAAACATTCACCAATTGCCTATCTGAAGGAAATATTTTTGCACTTTTGTGATAACATCCCTCTGCAAGAGAATCCGCATAAAATACATCTTTTAATGGTTCAGAACCGTCACATCTTTCAAGTTGTGAGCAAAACCTGTTCCTTATCAGAGAATGTTTGCATTGGACCAGGAACAGAAGCATTAGCATTGAGTAAATTCCCGTCTGCTCTTTCAATACATAGAAGCAAATTGATAAAACATTTTAAAATATTTGTGTCAAACGCTCCAGCGAGAACCATTCCTTTTTCAATGACGTATAGCTGCAAATTGTAGTATCCTGCAACCACAGCCACTACAGTGGCAGTTTGTCACGTTGTGGCAATTTCATTCTCTGAATAATTTAGGACAGCAGCCTCATTACCTGGGCAAAACAGTTCTACTTTCCAATCCTGGCCTGGGACTAACAGGTGGCATCTCTATTTGGTACGTCTTCCAGTAAACACACAATTTCTTCCATCATTGAGGATTAATATCCATGTAGAAATCCACTATAGTTGTGTAGTTAATTGTCTGCGACAATTTATTAAGTGATTGAGTAGCCGTGCAGAGGTTAGACGTGATTCAAATACGGATATTTACTTAGCACAGCCTTGTGCATGTTCATTTGCTGATATTATACGCAAAACTGGATTTTATTAGTCTGCCATTATCTCATCATCAATGCATTTTTGCAAACGTTGCATAATAAACTAAATTATCTTCTTGTTCATTCGGGATAAAACAAAAAGCTATATTTATTGCAGACAAACATTTTCGAATTGCAATAAAACAGGTACACACTTCCCATCTTATTCAGCAAATTGTTCGAGTTCCACAATTTTCTAAGAAGTATGAAATTTGATTAAAAAGAAGTAGCTATATTGTTGATGAATTCACACATGATCGCTACCACCATAAACTGTATCTTTTTCTATCAGATACCATTTTAATTTTCCAAAGCTCCGAAGCTTCCAATTGCAAGATACTTAATATTCTAAGCGCTGAACAGGTAAAAAAAAGTCAAACGTTCTGTCAGATTCGTTACTAATAATTATGTAGAATCGCAATTCATTTTTTAGAATTAGACTTAGATTACTTACAGTGTGGAAACAAACCCTTCCGCCCAACAAGTCCACACTGACCCGCCGAAGCACAACCCACCCAGTTCTTTATTATTTTTTAAGCTCATAAAAAACCTCTGCACATTAAAGATACAAATGGCAGTTTGTATATGGCAGGAATGTCATATATATTTAAGGCGTCACCATGACAAAGCTGGTAGGCAAGTTACCAAGCTGAATCCCTTCCAGGTCTGTGTGCAAATCATGGATCTGACTCAGCCATTTCATCTCCTGAGGTTAGGTTGTGCAAATAGTTACATCCTGCTCCTCAAAGTGAAGCAGAAAACTCTACCCTGTTCAACCTTGCTCCCGCACTATAAATGTTTACAGCAGTTCCCTTCCTTGACGAGGCTGTGATGATTCATTTCACAACTGCACAGCCATCCACCAGTTGGTGCTTAGTTCTGCAAATAATACAAGATGTCACTTAAGCAGATACGTTTAGTGAAACCTCTTCAATTTTAAGAACACTACAGAACAGTCAGATATTTTAACAACAGCATTTAAACTGATTGTTAGTGATATAGTCGAGAGAGAGGCTGTAGATTTTGACCAACTTTCTAGCCAAGTATTTGTTGAAAGTATTTGTTAGTGCAGAGTGCTTGCTCACAATGAGCATTTCTATGTTTTTGATTGCTCACTGCTCCGTCTTGCCAAGTTGGACCAATGCCGTGTCTAATTCACTGACTTACTCCGGTTGTTCCAAAATTAGGATGGATTAGGACACCTTAGCTCATTTTCCCCAAAGGCTTCATTGACCTGTTGCTCCTGGAACACTGACACTTCAGCTGCAGGTTGCACAACGTCTTTCTGTAAATGTTTATTAGAGATCGTAGAGTCTTGGCATATCTCCCTGTGTCAGCAATATGACATTTCCCATATCTACGTCGAAACATTAATAAAGAATATCAAAACTTTCCATTCGCAGATTTCATCTGGAACAACAGAAGTTGAAAAAAGAAAGCAAAGATTGCATCATATTTTTCATGACTATATGTTATTCATCAGTAGCATGTCTACAACATACGTCTGTCGACTGTCTGTATTGGATTTGCCATTTTTCAGTTAATGGCAGGCCCAGAGTTGGACGTTTAAATCAACCACAGCACTCTTCGTCCAAAGCTTAAAATAAAGAACACTGTTGTATCATGTATCCACCTTTATGAAATATGTTACTTCCTCCTTGTCAGAAAATATTCAGACCTTTCTCATAGTTATTATGTCCATTTATTCATTGTCGTAGGTAATTTGCAATGACAGATATATCTTTTTCTACAGAGACAACAAGTAAATATAATTAGATCAATGCACGCTAGCAATTGGATAAATGCCGAAATTCACACAAGCAGACTCAAATTTAAATGTGCGTTAATAAACCTTCATACTAAAGTTGGAAAAAGGTCGAACTAGATGCTCTGCCATTGATATCTTGAACTGTTGCCAACCCAGATTGTCATTTCTTCAGCATTCAAATTTAAGTTTCAAAATTAAACAAAATGACAGTCACTGCAGCAAATTACACTGCTTACAGCGTAAACTTCTTGTACATTGGCACGAGGTGACGTAGAGTAGTTATTGAAATGCAGTGACTGATCATTCAGAAACAGATAAAACCACAAACTTGCGCAGTATTTGCAAGGACATTTTCAAATTTAACGAAGCTACAAATTTAACAAGGCCTGAAAATAAATGACGGTACAATTTCAAACTTCTGTTTTGCGCCATTGTTTTGAATATTGTCCAATGCGACATTTAGAACAACAATGATTCTCCTGCTTCTTGGATACTGCCTGACCTGCTGTGCTTTTCCATCACCACACACTCAAGACTGATCTCCAGCATCTGCAGTCCTCACTTTCTCCTCCATCTGCTCCATCTTATTTTACTTCACACAAGGACTGTCATCTGATTCATCCTACACTTATGTACTTCTTTTTTAACCTGCACATTCTTATAATATAAATAAGTACACAAGGGAAATATTAAGTTTGACACTTGCTGTATGAAAACTTAATGCTTGCAGTCAAGAAAGCACTTGCATCTGATTTTACAGTGCACATTTGCAATAGCATAGGTTTGCAGCTTCTGTTGGAAATTCAAACTTCTACTGAGTATCTATACTGTCAACTCCCCCCAAAAAACTAACAGAAATGTTGGTTGTTGCAGTAATTTCTCAGAACCTCCCTTTAGGAATATTGTAGTGAAAGGAGAAACGAATTTATTTTAAAAAAAACAGTACATAATGTTTTGCATTATCATCATAACATGTATTAAGTCTGACAAACAGGTAGAAACATCACCTTTTGTTTTCTCCTTTAATTTCTCATCTGCCAAGAAGTAAAAGATAAACCATGATTTAAAGTTGTTTGGAGAAGGATGGACATGGAGAGGGTTTTTGTTTCTCCATGTGCACTACCTGAATGCAGGAATGAAAATTGTACTCATATACAACATCAGGGGGTCCAGAAACAAAAGGAAACGCATTTGAAGAGATTATGAAGAGCCAAGTTATAATAATAGATTATGAATGCTCTTTACTCTCTCCCCTTTTCCTTCAAATGATAGCATTATGTCCAAACCATTTTTATTCAAACCTGAACTCTTCACTCTGTTTCGTTCTCCAACGTCTGCCACACTGCTGAGGTTGTTCAGACATTTGCATATAGTTCCTAACCTCAGCCGGACTCACACTCAAATGACCACTCATATACAAATACAATTGATGGGACCTGTATCTGTCATCAAGAAATATCGACATAATACCCACCCAAATATAACAATTTCTGGAGGACGCAACAAAATACTTGACATCTAAAAGTTGAGCTTGACCGAAAGATGCATTAAATAACACATTTACTTTTCTGAACGGAAGCATTATGGATTTCAATTTGTCTGGCACTCAGACATTCTGGATGGAAGTCCTTTCAAAGAGTAGTTATGTTATACATCACGGCAATTCCTTTTTCCTCTCAGTACTTCACTTGCTATTATCTCAATTTACAGCTTAAATTAATATTGATTCCAATCATTTATTATCCAATGACCATTGCATAATGGGACTTTAACAATCTGACATGTATCTGCATTTCATCGGTTAGAATTTCAGTGAATTATCTAGCTTTGAAGATTATTTCACCTGTCCCTTCCCACATCAACATGCAAAACACATCCAATTCACATTCAGTTGAACTCGTCCATGCCTGACTAAAAATAGTCTGTAATTTTAATAGATGATCTCAGAAACGAATGTTTCCACATTTGTCACTATCTTTGTGCACCATCTTAGTCAACACCACAAATGAGAAACAGATTATATTACAATTCATGTTTAATATAAAATGGGCCTCATTATAAACAGCATCAATCTCAACCAATTCTCAGTTTTGTCTGTTTTGAACAGACCAAAAGCAAGTCGACACGAGAGATTTCATCATGTAGAACAGATATAACCAAAAGATTATTTTACTGGAAATCATTTCATTTAAAATCTGTGCTGCTTTTGTTTTCATTTGACTGTTCGACTGATTTCTTAATAATAAACATTCCAACAGCATTGGGTTCGATGCCAGTACTCGCTGAGATTTCTATTACGCACCATCCCTGCCAACATTTGTTTTCGTCTGAGAAGTGGTGACCTTAAGATTAAAGAAACACCAGTCGTCTTTGTCTAACGACGAAATAGCCCTGTAGTTTATCTGAGTTGTCTCGTGAACGTTCAGTTCACTAAATGTAATCAAATACTAGGAAAATGAACCAGGAATAAAGATCTCCAGGAGCTAAACTTACCAAGCGATATCACATTCAAGGCCGATGTCACGCATGTCTGAATTTGTGAAAAGAGTTTAATCCCAGGAGCCTATCATAAACACTGACTTTATGAAAGTGAGCAGAACTTATGTAAAGCTATCTCAAAAATTTAGGCTGATGTTATTTTCCGAAAATTATTAGCTACTATGATAATATGACGGTTTTAGAATTTTTTTAGTAGTTGTTACAGGCTAATTATCCATGCATTGAGTTCAGTACTGAAACCCCATATTTACTTTTACGTATTGTCATAATCATAAATGATTGAGGAAAATATATGTGATTTTCTCACCGCACTCTTGAAGTTTAGTCTTGAAGTCTCCGATTTCTACAAAGTGAAATCAAATGGCCATGTCTGTTTAGCTTGTTTTTCATCGTCTACGTTTTAAATATATTTAACACAATATGACTGATGCTGGCACACGAGCAGCACATGCCTCGCTGTTAATAGCCTTCAAACTTTGACAGATGAAGATAGATAAGTTTTCACATTTTGCACGAAATCAGAATGCAGGGAAACTGATGATATAGAACATAGAACATAGAAAGGTACAGCCCAGAACAGACCCTTTGGCCCACGATGTCATGCCAAGATTTACTCTTAATGTAAAATATAATAACAACCTACGCTCCCCTCAACTCACTGCTATCGATCTGCATGTCCAGCAGTCGCTTAAATGTCCCTAATGACTCTGCTTCCATTACATGCATTCACAACTCTCTGTGTGAAAAAACTACCTCTGATGTCTCCTTTATACCTTTCTCTTAATACCTCGTATCATCATCTAATAAATATTCCATGAATTGCATCTACTAATGTATCAGCTGAAGCAATAAGTACATCGAAAAAATGTTTCTATTAAGTGTTGTTATTTAACGAGACTAAGTCCAACAAACAACATTGAAACGTATTTGGCTGATTGGAGAGACACAGTTTAGCTATCGAAATCTATTTCTGAAATGTAAAAAAAAGTAACTTTTAGTCTGACGTTTGGCAACAGTCCATAACATCCGAGATTTGGGAGTCGTCACGTTTTCTGACTGTCTGAAAAATCACAAGATTCAGTCTCAGAACTCGAGTGCTGTATGATGTTAACTATGTTTTACGAAAGCAATATATGTAAATTACGCAGTTCACCTGATTCTTTCTTCTCGAGCTCAACTTCTGCAAAAAGATAATGCTAATTAGATGATGAACAGATGACATTAGGGACCAAAGGACTTCACGGCCTATATGTACTTTTGAATGTAGCCATTAATATAATTCAAGATACTTGGAATGAACCAACTTGTGCCCGATATTATCGAAAAGTCAATAACAATCACATGACAAATTACTATTTTAAGGACAGTAGAGTCACCCATGTGCAGGACACTTTCAGTATTCACGAGAGTGATCCCAGGAATGAAAGACTTAACGTACAAGAAACGTTTGAGGACTCTGAGGAGATAGACTTTAGATGGATAAGGGGGAACCTGATTGAAACTTACAGAATACTGAATGACCGGAGCAGTCTGGGCGTTGGGAAGATGTTTCCATTAGCAAGGCAGATGAGGACCTGGGAGCACAATCATCGAGTAAAGTAAAGATGTTTCAGAACTGAGGTAAAAAGAAACCTCTTTAGCCAGACAGTGGTGAATCTGTGGATTTCATTAGAACAGAAAGGTTTTGAAGCAAGATCACTCAATATATTTGAAACAGAGAAAGATAAGTTCTTGATTGCCAAGGGGATCAAAAGTGACTGCGAGAAAGCGGGAAAATGCGTTTGAAAAACCTATTCACCATGAATAATTTTGTAGTAGAATCGATAGGCTGAATGGCCTAATTTGTGCTCCGAGGTCTTATGGTATTATCTACTTCACTACTTCAAAATAATTTTAGATCCTTCTCTTTTGTCAATAACTGACAAAATATGATTTTTCCTATACATTTACTATCAAATGCAGATCTCTCAGTCGTATGTTGTCTTGTAGCTAGAAATTATTCCTCTAAACTGTCTGGAAATGAGACAATTTAAGGTTGGGAAATACTGGTTAATTTGGCATAAGTGAAATTATTTCTTAGCTGGCTTGTTAATATATCGTGGGAAAAAGGCGTTGTTGTTTTGTTCGCCGAGCTGGGAATTTGTGTTGCAGACGTTTCGTCCCCTGTCCACTGCAGTGGCCGGTATCTTGGAACTGACAACCGGAAGCGGCAGGTACAAATCACTATAAATGCCAGAGGAAACATCACAGAAACGCTTCGCAGGAGGCTCCCAAGCACTGAGGATGTCACCTAGACAGGGGACGAAACGTTTGCAATACAAATTCTCAGCTCGTCGAACAGAACCACAACAACAAGCACCCGAGCTATAAATCTTCTCCCAAACTTTGAAGGGAAAAGTGCAAATGGAATTTGAGAAATTACAAAAACTCCTTAGGCAGCTTAGCAGATATTTCTAAATTTCATTAAGGGAAAAGAAAAGTCATTTCTATTTATTGTGGCGTTCTTTATATGAATCCCATCACTGCCTACAGTCCTGCACCTGGAATAAAACGTCATTGAAATAAAAGTGATAACAACACCCAAAATGAAAAAAAAAGTGCTTCCTTTACAGCAAAAACAAATTCTAAGGTCGTTCGTGACAGTGGAAGTTTTGTTCAAAGGGGGAGTAATTGTTGCTCTCCAGCGAAAACAATTAATAATTTACTTGCATTAAACTACCACATAAAGCAATTTGGGGAACCTTATTTTTGTCATGGTCCCATCATGCCTAAATATCACTTTGACTCGGAAGAATACATTTTTGTCGATAATGTCAAAGCTGGCATTCCATAGAATAATCAAATCGAACCTAATTGCAACGACAGCAAACTTGCAGGCTTGTTCCAGTTGTATGCCTATTCAACATACATTTTTAAGTTATTCGATATTCCCTACTTCTCAAAACTCATACGTAGCAAGTTACATATTATTTCCAAAAATTTCAAATTAAAAAATGGATTTCTTCACACGTCTTTCAGATCTTTTGTTTGTAATATTATCTTTGTCTTAGTGATGATAGCATCACATAAAATCACAAGTACTCTGAGCAATTCTATTTGGCACGTTCATCATCAATCGCAGCAATTGACTTATGGAATATCATGCTTGCTCTCCTACTTTTTCTAACGTAGTTTCCCTCTCACATCTCTCCCATCACCACAAAGTCACGATGAAAGCAAAATAAAAGTCGTTAGCCATCGTCTTATTGTTTGATCCATTTCCAGAAATTAGTTATTGTTACTGTGTTTCTCTGAGCAAACTTGTAGAAACATTTATTTTATATTATGGGATGAGCGTTCTGCTAGAGTCGATATTTCTCTTTGTCTTATTCCTTTCTTAAACTCTTTTGTTCTGCTCCAGAAACTATTATATCTTTCAAAACCATTCCGCAAATTTACAGAACTGCAGCATTCATTTCAGTTTAATGCCATAATTTGCTTCCATATTTCTGTAAATTTGAAGTCACGCAGCTGATGTGTTGAATGGGATGCAGATGACAATTTTGCCGAAACTTTCAAATTTCAGATAATATTGTGTCTCAGAGATTATAATTGACAACATAAAACAGCAAGTATTTTCTAGGGTTTTATTCTGCTTATTTTTATACGTGAAATAAACGGCTTTGTCAAAGCCAATGTGCATTCTACATGCTTTTACAAGATGTTTTACACACTTGTTTTCTTGTTAGACTATCAATTACTTACTGCATGTCTTCTGAAATTCAACAACTTCTAAAAAAAAAAGAAGATTGTTCATTTCAAGTGTTTTGACTTTTAGTTCAAATGACAATTACATTTTGGCAGTGATCTTGCCGAGGAGGTGTTCAGAATCGCTTTATATCTTCTTGCAGAATTGATATTGATTTGGCAATCAGGTTAAAAATCGCACTTGGAAAGCATATATTTTTATAGACTTGATTTGATTCCCGAAATATGGTTTACATTATGCAACTATCATTTCGACAGTCGATTTACGTACGAAATAATTTTTTTGGACACGTGTGGATAGGTAATTTATAATTGTGAATTCACAACGCAGGATGAATGAGACGCCGTTTCCCCATCTTTTTCATTTCATCTCCTCTCAGGTGCACACTAAATACTTTTTGGAGTGGAACATTATCATTCGATTGGTCATATCTTCAGATTTTGTTGATTCTATCATGCAATGCTGCTCAAATATATAAAGTCTTAACTTGGCAAATGCAATTCCAATCCAGAAATGTCATGGTAATGGTGGCGGATTATCAGCACAATCCTGCCTACGTATCTGACCTAGAAAACACATCCTTCTCCATCAGAAAAAAAGAACCGATGTTACTAATACAGTTGATAATATTTGCTGCATCGTTTAATGTAGAGGAATATAAGGCAAAATGCAGGAAAGTATGCATCCTGTTTGTGGCAGTGAAAACTGCTTTTCTTTTAGATGTGAATAAAATGACATTCCTTTCGTGAATGACTCTGAACCAACCCTTATAAATTGTAGCTCTGCTGTTCATAGGAAAAACAAATAACACATACTGTGCAATGCCGAAGTTACATCACATCTGCTCCCTGCGTCTTTATAGAACATAAATGATTCCTACATATCCTAATTAATCTGAAAGTATGGGTGAACAATTTCCCCCTCATTTAGTTCCGAGTTTGTTTCCCTATAATTCCCCTTCAGATCATTCAGCGACAAGTTCCACATTCTCATCATTCATTTTTCGTTCGATTGAAACATTCATTTCGAAGTTGGATTCATTACATTTAATTCATTCAGGGAATGTGGGCATTGCCGACTAGGCCAGGATTTTTAAAAATCCATCCATGTTTTCCCGGGGGCAGTGACGATTTAATCACTTTGTTGAGGCTCTGGAGTCACATGGAGGCCAGACCAGGTAAGGATGGCAGATTTATTTATTTTTTTGTTACTTACAAGCGTTTCCTTCTCATATTTAGACGTAAAATTCCATTTTTGAAACTGAATTTCACCATCTGCGAACCTAGCTCCCCAAAGCATTTTCTGGGACTCTGGATTAACAGACCAGTGATGACACCACTGGGCCATTACTTGACCATTAATGATATATCTCATCATGAAGAGTGTTACGACTTATCTTGCATTATCTTTGCATGTCTTCTATATTTTTTACAATTTTGATATAATTGAAAAAAGTTTCCCACTTCATTTTCTGTTCAATTTCGTTGCACCTACTTCGAAATACATTTTAAAACAAGTGTAAATTTAAAGGCCTCTTTTTTTAAAAAAAAAAATGCCTACCTTTATCTTTGTCTGCAAGCCTTTGCTCTGTTGACAAGGCACGATAAATTGTAGATAATTTACTTTTGAATGCAATTGTAATTTTGTCAGCATTATCTTTACAGAACCCAAACTGATATCGCGTTAGTTTAGCATTGTAACTTGGTAGTATTAAACTTATATTTTCAAGGACGTTTCTCTGCAAATTCTTAACGTGATCATGTACATTATAAATAATGATCTTCCCTATTTTCGACATGGAAGACAGAAACAAATGTGTCAGGACATAACGATTCATGTTTAAAGGAATTAGGCCCCAGTTTAGCTAACTCGCGACAGTGACAACATGGCACTGAAACGAGCTGCACTCAGGTAATCCGTTTTTTTATACCATATAGTTGAATGCCAATGAATCCTACTGTTACATGTGATTGTTTGTTTGGAATTGCAAATTGCAATTTTTGACAATTTTATCTGAACAAGAGCATCAAAAACCAGTTTCAGAAGTAGGACTTGAGTGAAACCTCTTCTACTTCAAAGGCTGAGGGCAAGGCACCGTGGATAATTTTCACCAATTTTCACAGCCATAGTGAATCGTTTGAGAGTCAACTCCATATTATTCTTGATTTACTATTGATGGTGACTATTGCTGAATCTTTCTTTCTCAACATACAGATATCAATGGACATTTGATCAAAATAATTTTAATATGTATTCAGCGATGTAAGTATCCATATACAAGAAGGCGCCTTGGCAAAATCTTTGAAACACGTTTAGGTTTCAAAGGATATATACTGTACGGATTCCGAATGCAATTATTATATACTCAAATTTGAACACCCTCTAGTTAAAATAGACAAGACCTCGAAATTATTACCGTCGGTGATGCTGAAAGAAAGTCTGGCATATTCAACTGATGCCACGGTTTAAAAAGTTAATCTTCAGAGGTTTGCTTATTTAAGCTAATTATGAAAACAAAATTGGTTTGGAGCAACAAACCACATAACTGGGAACGTTGGTATACACGCTTGTGAGGGAAACATTCAGGAGATATGGTAATTTCATAGAAGAAGGAAACAATGAACACCAGTTATAAAAATGCACCTTGTTGTGAACGATTCTGTGATCTGGACAAAACTACAGTTGTGATGTGAATATTTTTCACCTGTCTTATTTTTAGAAAGATTCAAGTTTAACAGTGATATTAAGCAGCAGTGATATAAAGCGAATGGAATCATTCCCCACCTAAATTCTTGACAGTTTCTTTGCAAGTTACAAGATCTGTAATAGCAGAATTTGAAATGTCAGTTATTATTTCCCATTCAGCACAACGCGAATTCCTGTCCCAAACAACTCCATCCGCTTCAAACACGCCCAGTATCTCTCTTATTTTATAGAAACCGACACCTAGATCAGATCACTTCAAATGTGATTGTATATTCCACTTTCGAACTTACCATTTTCATACTATCCTGCCATTTTCTGCTTTATTTCTTCTCAAATGATTAATTAACTCGTTATTAGATCATATCAGAGAGTTGTTATGGACCAGAATAGACTAGGCCCGCCTAAGTGTATTAGCTCAAATATTTCAGATATGATTCTATTAGTCTATCACGAAAATTTTACCAACCAAACATTATTCTTACAACACAGTTAAAATACACCAAAAAAAGAGATTTGTCGTAACTTTACTCCATTGTGATACTAAACAAAGTTAGGTGTTAATTAATAACCATTTATCAAGTATTCCAAAATAAACAACATCACAAACACAAACATTTGGCAAAGGTAGTCAAACACATTCATTATTCTCCTGTACTGTTTCTCTCCATTCCAGTTGAAAGAAAAGGAAAAAAAAAAGAGACGTATTTTCAGAGGAAGTCTCTTTGTCTAAAACTTCACTCTAGCAGCAGAGACCCCAACCCTTCATCTCCAACCTCCTAAAGCAAGTACCAACTGAAAGCAAAATCAACATCCTTTTGGGTCGGTCTCTGTGAGACTGACAAAGCTCACTCATGATTATGCTGGCGTAGATTCAAAATGATGCAGCTAGGGATAACTCAAACTTTTTCTCCAACTGGCTGGCTGAAGGAGACATTTCATCACTTCAGTGAGAACATAACACTACAAGACAAGGAGTACAAAAGTTATTTCTTAAAGTTTCTGATTATCGTTGGCCTAGCTCAAATGCATATTGCTTCCCATTCGTTCAAGAAGAAAAAAAATGCGATTAATCATTATTTGCCATATTTCTACCATAGCACTAAGAAGACAAATTGCAGACTGTAGGGTTTCCAGCAATAATAAGAAACAAAATGGGCTTCACAAACTTTACTTAAGTGCATGGACATATACACATCTTTTATTATTGCAAACTCATGCAAATAATTGAAGTTAACTTCCTTAAAGTGGTATGAATAAATTAAAATTCATGTACCAGCATATCTGCAAAGCTGTCAAAGTTAAAACCTTAAAATTTATTTGCAAATACCTTCGAAAAAGTAAGAGTAAAACATTACAATTCATGTATTCACAGAACCATGGAATCATAGAATCCCTGCAGTGTGAAAGTAGGCCATTTGGCCCAACACATCCATACCGATACCCCAAAGTGTATCCCAGGCAGCCCAATTTCCCTATCCTTTTACACCTGATTTAATGCAACTAACCATCACATCCTAGAACACGATAGGTAACTTAGCATGGCCAATTCACCTAAACTGCACATGTTCAGACTGTAGGAGGAAACCGTAGCACCCGTAAGAAAGCAACATAGATACTGGGAGAATGTACAAACTTTACACAGACATTCGCCCGAGGCTGGAGTCGAAACCAGGTCCCTGGCATTGTGAGGCACCAGTGTAAACCGCTGAGGCAAAATGCACACGAAATTCCTGAAACAATTTAAAAAAAAACTTATATTAAAAGTGCTTCCTCGAACCTTTGTTGTTGATTTCCAACTGTTAAGGACCAGGTCACATCCCCTCAAAATATCTGAAGATGGTAATCCAGGACGTAACGTTTTTCTTTGTTGTAAACTGGTGTACAGCGGACATTCCAGCAGTGATACAGCTGGTCAACCACTTAATATTAAATAAACCAGAAGTTAATTAAAGATTACTGAATGAAACACGAACAAAAGAGAACTGAATTTAGAAGAAATTGACCTTTCTGAAAAGCAATTGCCTCTTTCACAACTTAAGGATGGCATTCCAATTACTTGCACCATCCCTATAAACATTCCCTTGGCAAAAAAAAAAGTAAACCCAAAGACACGTTTTTACAGGAGAGATGTCAGAGAGAGACAGACAGAGAGAGAGAGCAGAGAGACAGAGAGAGAGAGAGAGAGAAAAAATTTCTTCAGTTAAAACTTGACCACCAGCTTCAAACAAACTGTTTGCTAAAACCAAACCAAACCAAACCCTAAATGGGAGAACCGGACATTTGCTTCCATTGTACGAACATTTTAAAAGAAAGACATAAATTCCTTTTCAAGCGGATAATTCCAGACATATTAGAACATCTGTCTTCACGGTCGCGTTAAAAAGAAGTACAGAATGTCAAAGGAGCAGCACCGTTACACAACTGAAGGCGCAATCACCTTCCACTCCAACCATAAATTCAGTAAATTGGATGTTTTTATCTGTAACGTATAGTTTATTTATCTTTTGGTAAACACGTTTTAAACCAAACAAGAAACTCTGAAGTAAACACTCGTTAATCATAAGCTGTTCTTTTGTAACTATTTTGTAACTTAAATAACTAAAAGAAATACCTTTTTCTTTCGAGTTGAGTTTTTCTTCTGTTTCGGGTCAAATAGCGAAAAGTGCATGGATTGATTCATGACTCCTGTACAGTGTGTAGTTTCATTGTTGTTTTTAAAAAAATCATTTCTTGTTTTGTGCTGAAATACGAATCAAAAATTATTACTGAATTAACTTTGATGGATAGAATAAAATGTGCAGTTGGCACACCGTCTATTTTTAATAGGTGAAGATGACATCATTTTATGTATTATTGAGAGCTTTTTCAGCTTTCTTTCAATGTGCTGAAAAAGAATACAACTGACTGATGCTCACCTAATTCCTTTACAAATGTTTGACATCCCGTCAGTTCTGAAAGGCGGACAGTAGATACAGAATTGTCAAGATTTTTTGGATATGCTTCGTTTACCCCATCATGTGTTGAGCTTTTGAAAGCACGTTTATAGTATTTTCCCAATATTTATCATGAAGAAGTGATTATGCAGGGTATATTTTTAACATTTTTAAAATACAAAATGAAGTCCACTAAGGGCAGTAAAGACCATTATGTAGACCTCAGGTTTATATAATGCTGCAAGTTAGTTAAGAATGTTGTAAGATATTCCATTTTGCAAGAATATCCAAGAGTCAACATTACAGAACTGGAAAGCATTTAGGGATTTTTAATGTTCTGAGTGTCGTTCAGGTACATTTTCAAAAATTGATTACATTAACAAAGCAGATTGGCAAACATGGAGCAAATAATAAACTTTCATTGATTTTACAAGGACACATTTTGAAGGGATGAGCATGGATGTGATATCATTTTTTTTGTCCCTGTTTCCACGTTAGCAACACTGGGCACTGTAAGAACAATGATGCAAGTTAGAAAGTTTATGAACATGTTTATATTAATGGTTTCATAGCCGTGACCCATGACACCATGCAGGCAACGAACTTGGAGGATTGACTGAAAGTGAGGAAGTATAAGAGAGTTTACAGAAGACAAAAACAGAAGTATCTACAGAGAAAATTGATATTCATATAATTCGTTTAAACTTCAATGCACTGTGTCATGAGGATGATTACAAATGAAATACTGTATGATCTCAACTTTTGACTTTACAATTTAGTGTTTGAGATCGTGGCTGCTGTTCCTTACCTTTTTTAATTTTATCTGTGCACCACAACAAAAAGATTAATGAGTATCGAAAAGTTGCATGTTCAAAGGAGAAGTCTTACAGCTGAGAGGAGAAGAATTTGTGTATGATCAAATGCGGACAGATATGAATACTCTAGTTGAGGTACAGATGCAGAATACATCATAAACAATGGAACCTATTTCATTGAGAACCGCGTATTCAACCAACATTTATCTTTGGCTGACAGCAATGATTCTTGTTAGTAGAACCAAATAAATGCTGAGTCTTCTTTTTCTATACTATTATTTGTTATTCAAACTGCCCACTATAGAATATACGCACATGTGCATGAAATACATTTCCAGGTTTATTTGTAAGTCGTTATATGGTACTATCCTTTGTGGGAGGGTGAGTTTACATAGAAGTTCATTACTAGCAAATAACAGATTCTAATTCTGCTGCTCCTAATTTCTTTTTAATGATTATGCACATTTCTTGTTATCAACAGATGCTAGCGATTTGTTATTTCTCTACATTCGTTTAGTTTCCTTTCCAATATTAACTTCCATGATATAAGATGTTGAAATGCCTAGCAGAGATACTGGAAAAAATAGTATTGGGTCTAAGATCAGCCCATTAAATCACAGTGCAGATATTTGCTTGAGACAAAGAATGATGAATGCTGTTCCCATTTGACAGATGGGCCTTGATGCATGATGCTCACGATACGATTTCCCACCTACATGCTAATGAAAGTACGCAGTTTTCTCTTCTCGCAGAGATTTGCTAAAGCCTTGAACGTCTGAATATTCTCTATGTAATCAACAGAATAATTATTTTCATTTACCTAGCTGTTTTAGTTGTTCTTGACAATCGTTTAACTCTGAAATATCAACAGAAAAGTATTGATATTTGTTATTCCTTATGCCACCCTGCAGACACTAACACATTCAAAATGACTTCTCCTCTTTTTAAATGTTGCATTCTTCCTGTTAAGGTCGAAAACTATGACGCTGGACAAGCACAGCAGACCAGGCAGCATACGAGCAAAAAAAAAAGGCGACGTTTTGGGCATAAACCCTTCATAAGGAATGTGGAGTGGAGTGGAGAAGGGGGCTAAAAGGTAAAAAGGAGGTTGGGGTTGACGGGAAGGTAGCTGGGTAGGCGATTCACAAATCCAGTTGGGGATGATGGCGATAGGTCGGAGGGAAGAGTGGAGCAAATATGTAGGAAGGAAGATGGACAGATAGGCAAGTTCAAGAGCGTGTTGCTGAGTTGGAATGTTGGATCTGGAGTGAGGTGAGGAGAGTAGAAATGGACAAACTGGCGAAGTCGATGTTGATGCTGTATGGTTGCCAGTCCCAAGTTGGAAGATGAGGCGTCCTTGCGCCAGGTGTTGGGTGGCTTGAATTTGGCAGTGAAGGAGGTCCAGCACTTGGCAAAGTTGGAGGAAGAGTTGAAGTCATTGGGCACAGGTTAGTGGGCTTGTTTGGTGCGTGTGTCTCAGAGGTGCTTCCTGAAATGCGTGAGGAAGAACACCTATGGAGCTCCCATCCACGTGGCATTAAAGTCGACTCCACCAGTTTCCTTTACGCCCCTCCCTCAACCTCATCTCAGTTCCTACCATCAAATGCAGACTTGGAACTGTTCTGCCTGCCCACCTTCCTTCCGACTTTGCTGCTCCACTCTCTCCTCCAAGCTATCATCATCACACTTCACTTGCACCTGTCTATCGCACGATGATGAGCTTATGCCTGAAATGGCGATTCTGCTACTCTTCGGATACTGCCTTAATTGCTGCCTTTTAAATCACCACACTTTTAGATGCTGATCTCCAGAATCTGCTTTTATCATTTTCTCCATTCTTCCTGTTAGACGAGGGAAGTTGGTAGAAAATTACTGTATATCTTAACGTTCATAGATGAATATCTGACTCGAATTATTCGATATAGCATAACCCTGAAATATAGCATCAAGTATTAGGTTCATCTGAACCCACCACAATCTGTTCCAGAATCCTTCAACTCTGTTTAGTTCAAAGCAACTGCAGGGAGATCACTCACGCTTTGGACAGGAAAATGAAAACATCAGATCAACAGTGTCTATCATGCGTCCATTTTGTGGATGTACAAATAGGCAGATAATTTTTAAAAACGCTGACTTAACTTTTGCTCTGAAATTATCTTCTTATAAGATATCTGTTTTATCGCAATAATGATATTTTGTACACATCAATCTACCCTTCTTATGTGAATGCATGTATCTGCGATTATTGCTTCATCTTCTACCAATTCTGTTACTCAATATACACTTCAGATTTTGCTGTTCAGTTGCCGTCTATCTCTCTTTTAAATGTGCTGATAATTGGTACTTCTTAAAATAAATCAAAATTTTCACGTAATGAGAAACCACCATTTTGTCTCAAAACCACCTTTCCATCTCGTTCGAAAGCTTTTGTTCACCACAACAGAAATTTCTTTAGTGTAGTTTTCTGTTTCAAAATGTGTTTCAGTCGTTCTCTTTTAAAGACAGCATGCTGGATTCTGGAAAATTGGATTGCCACCTCTGATACATGTTAGAAAAAAAATAAATCTTTCAAAGCACGACTGCTGCAAGAAATTGCTTAACACAATGGCCATGTCATTGGATACTGGAATCCTACTACATTCCAATTTATGTTTATTGATGAGTTCCATATGGAGGCACCGCTAGTGGACTGAGGTAGACAAAAGTTTGTATTCCAAGAGATCAGTTAAAATCACAAGTTTTCGAGTTGCTGCTCCTTCATCAGATGAAGTTAACTCACTTCAAATAACCCTATTGGAATATAATCTGGTGCGGTGTGAATTCGGAGTATGCATTCCAAAAACAGATGAGTGGGCAACAAACATGTACGCTCCATAAATTTGAAGATTTAAATATAACACTGAATGTCCATTTCTGTGATGCTTCACTACCAACCTTGTGCTTGCCGACATGTGTTGGTTCTTTTTTGAAAAAAAAAATCGTCTTCATTTTCATATTACGAAATTTACAAATGATTTTCTATCTGCAAATCTATACTATCTCGAAGTTGCAGAAAACTTCGAAGCTGCCAGTTGTCTTCTCCTTTTGGTTGCACTATGACTTTCAAATCATAATTAACTTAATGTCACCTACACTCAAATGACCACAATGGAAAGTGTACATGAAGAACAACCTTGGGTAGAAATGTCCCTAGATGCAGATTTTCCAGTTACAGATCTTGGAAAAAGAAAATTGAAAGAAAAAAACTCCACCATTGCAGATTTTAGAAATAAATTATAACGGGAAGGAAAGAAAAGGTTCAGGACAATTCTTTTCCAACCCAGTCCATGGCGGCCCCTAGTCTTCCATCCATACTAGTCTTTGATTCCATGCCGCACTGGGCTTCACCCCAGAGTTCACATAAGTGGGAGATCGTTCTTTTATCACCTCGAGATTGGAGGTCCATGCAGGCGCAATGACAGGCTGAGAGACCACCATGTGTCACCCAAAGACCACCATGCTGAGAAGCTGAGAGATCGCCATGTAAAGCTGTCAGTTATTGTTAAATTGCAACTTGTAACAGTACTATAATATTCCAAGACGTTAGGTTCCACGTTACTGACTTATCTGGTTCCCGACTTCTTTTTTCCCCCCAAGTTTGGGAAGATATTGATCATCTGCCTCACCAACTGAATTTATAGCTTGCTCACATTTTTTGTTCATTTTTATTTCGCATTTCTTGATGATATACCAAATTGCTTTGAAATGCTTTTGCAAATAATGTACATGTCTAACAGCCGCAGGAAATACTTTGTGGCAGACCTTATTTTTGAAATGCAAACTGTCAAATGCAACGTTACATTCGAAATTTTGTGAAAGAACAAAATGAATAAATGTTTTCGATATTTATCTATGCAAAAACAGTTGTAAAGCTCTTCATTCAAAGGAAATTATGCAGTATGTAGTTGAAAATAGATTACGCCTCTGTAGATGAGTTGCACGCAGTTGCTCTGCTAGCATCTGCTGTCACCGAGTTCAGCAAAGTATCTGCACGTGTAAAAGGTCGAGTGAAAATCTTATAAATAACAGCCCACAAACTAAAGTGAATCATGTTCAATGTCATACTTTAAAACACAGTGTACGTTCTTAAAAATAATTTATGGAAGAGCTTTTAAGGAATGAATAAATAAAAGTTTTCGTCACAAGGTGAACCGTACGTTCACCCTACTTGGATGCTTAACATCTACGTATTAGAATAAACATTGCATTTGTGACGCACATCTTCAGTAACACGTCACCTTATTGGAAATTACAATATTGCAAACTGTTTCCTTGAAAAAAATGTGAAAACACCTACGCCAACAAACTGATTGAATGCAAGATTGATGAGTCCAGGCAAGATGCGAGGAAGGAATAGAGGAAAGATCCAAGACAGGCTTTGAACGGAGTTTCAAATAAAACGAGGTTGGAAGAGAAAGGTCCAGGAGCACCTTGATGTAGCAAAGAGTAGGGAAAATTAGAGCAGAGTTTTAAAAGCTAGAAGGGAGAGGAAAGGTCATTGGGAGGAACAATTGCAAATCACAATCTACCCCACAAGAAACATTTTTCCCCTCGCACGTCCATTATCATTGTCTACTGCTGGGACATGTATGTTCTGCCTACTATAAACTTGCCCTTCGCATTCCCAGGTATCTCTCCTTCCTCCTGTTCCATCTATCTAACTTACATTTGATGAATGCCATTTCCATATCGCCTTTATTGTGTATGGCAGGTGCAAGTGAACTTTGATCATGAAGTGTTGATGAAGAGGATTAGGAATTGTGCATGTTTGTGTCGAGCACTCATGCAGAAATACCCATCATTTACGTATGAACAGATATTATCAGTGCCAATATAATCTGATATTTAGTGTTCCTGATTTGGCTTCACTACAAGAGAAATGTCTTCCAACATTTTAGTCGTTTGAACGCCCCCACAACTTTGGCGTCTTACATTAATGTCCACAAAAATAAAACGGCACGGTATCATCATGGTAATCCCACTGAAATTGAAAGTCTTATGCAGAATAATGATCTGAGTACGAATTCCACTATAAACACGAGAGAAATATTGAATGAATTTATAACGTTTAGATTCAAACGCCAATAATAACGTCACGAAGCTAAACTCATTTCTGCGAAATATTTGTGTGTATTATTCATGTTCTGTAATGAAGACAATTTAATACCTGTGCATAAGACTCCAGTCCCACAAGAATGTGCATGATCTATAAATTTTTTTATGCAACAGCCTTGCGATGATCAAGAAAAGTGTAAAAGTTTCTGGCCTCAGCACTAATGTTAACTAATCAACACACATGAAGTATGCAAACTGTCACGTGAGGACAAAACAAAATTCTCAAATTAATTCTCCGACGTTAGCAAATTTGCTATTCGAATCATAGGAATGTGAACCTTTTTGCTTTGCTTTCAGCTGTTCATCTGTGAGAAGGAAGCATGACAATTAAATTTGATGTATTTAATTAAAATTGTTGAGTTTGTTCAGATATTGTTCATACAATATCGTTTATGATTTCATAGTTTTTCTTGACTTTTGAAAGGATGCTCATAAAAAATATAACATCACCACTTGTGTATTGTATAAATTTAAATTTGATGTATTGTATCTGAAACAATAAATTATATTGACGATATGAAAATTGCGAGAATCCAAAGAGTGATTCAATCAAGTATTTGATGATTTCCATTGCAATGACGATGTTGACAAATCTGAAGTATTTGTGCTTCAGGCAGCCATTTCGATTGAATAATTTACCTCTATTGCTCACTGAGTGTGTCAAGATCACAGCTGAAAATGTGTTGCTGGAAAAGCGCAGCAGGTCAGGCAGCATCCAAGGAGCAGGAGAATCGACGTTTCGGGCATGAGCCCTTCTTCAGGAATGAGGAAAGTGTTTCCAGCAGGCTAAGATAAAAGGTAGGGAGGAGGGACTTGGGGGAGGGGCGTTGGAAATGCGATAGGTGGAAGGAGGTTAAGGTGAGGGTGATAGGCCGGAG
>NC_057756.1:4303704-4377172 GCF_004010195.1 Chiloscyllium plagiosum | reverse complement strand
CCTGACGAGGGAGTCACGGAGGGAGTGGTCTTTTCGGAACGCTGATAGTGGAGGGGAGGGAAATATATCCCTGGTGATGAGGTCTGTTTGGAGGTGGCGGAAATGACGACGAATGATACAATGTATATGGAGGTTGGTGGGGTGATAGGTGAGGACAAGTGGGGTTCTGTCCTGGTGGCGATTGGAGGGGCGTGGCTCAAGGGCGGAGGTGCGGGAAGTGGAGGAGATGCGGTGGAGAACATCATCGATCACGTCTGGGGGGAAATTGCAGTCTTTGAAGAAGGAGGCCATCTGGATTGTTCAGTATTGAAACTGGTCCTCCTGGGAGCAGATGCGGCGGAGACGAAGGAATTGGGAATATGGGATGGCGTTTTTACAGGGGGCAGGGTGGGAGGAGGAGCTGTGGGCGTTAGTCGGTTTATAGGAAATCTCCGTGTTGATTTGGTCGCCTGAGATAAAAATGGAGAGGTCTAAGAAGGGGAGGGTGGAGTCTGAGACGGTCCAGGTAAATTTGAGGTCGGAGTGGAAGGTGTTAGTAAAGTGGATGAACTGTTCAACCTCCTCGTGGGAGCACGTGGCAGCGCCGAGACAATCATCGATGTAGCAGAGGAAAAGGTGGGGAGTGGTGCCAGTGTAGCTGTGGAAGATGGACTGTTCCACATATCCTACGAAGAGGCAGGCATAGCTGGGGCCCATGCGGGTGCCCATGGCGATTCCTTTGGTTTGGAGGAAGTGGAAGTATTGAAAAGAGAAGTTGTTCAGAGTGAGGACCAGTTCAGTCAATCGAAGGAGGGTGACAGTGGAAGGGTACGGCTGACTGAACTGGTCCCATGAGCCCAAGCAACACATTTTCAGCTCTGATCTCCAGCATCTACAGTCCTCACTTTCTCCCAGTGTCAAGATCACAGACAAATTTAGTTGATTGCACATTAAATTAAGAAATTCTTGCTCGTGCTGCATGTCGCATACTGTATGAACCTCACAACATCCTGTATACAGTGCTATGCATTTGTTTTCCAGTACAAGCTACATTCACTGCAGATTGCCCACGTCGGACTATATCATTTATTTTTACAAACAATGTGAAAAAAACTGATATGGCATACCCAGAAAACTCAGCAGTAAGATAATGCAGTGACTTACCACACTCTGAGTATGTAATCAGTCAGCATAATGCGAAAAAATGGTGCTGAAGAAGTACCACTGGACTTCAAATGATAACTATGCTTTTTCTACACAAATCCGTCCAAACCTGTTTAGTCTCTGGAGAAAGTATGTGTTTTTCCGTCAAATCCTCGGTCTCCAAAATTCTTTCTTGCATCACATGCAAATTCACCCTTGACAATGCTTTGCGGCAACAAGTCCGAATTATACTTGCAGCACAAATCACTCAGCATTGTAACTAAAACACATAGTTCCAGAAGAACACGGTCTGCAAGATAGAATTTAGGACTGAATTCATGCAGCGAACGTGACTTGCATTGAGTTGAAGTCATTACATGACCGACATATAAAAAAAGGATTCTCTTTACGATCATGTCAGAATGATTATGCATTAGTTGCGAATATGGAAAGGAAACAGACTGGTGCTTGTAGTCAACGTATTGCAAATGATGACGATTAAAGTTTTCAAATTACAATCATGCGAATGAGGTTAGGGACATGCATAACCATTTATCACTGTGCAATGTAGCAGTTTATTTCATTCATCTCGTATTGACTGCTTCATTAATGATCATTACTCCATATCAAGATTGCACTTGACATTTATCTTAGCATGTGATGAAGCATCATTCACAAGTGCAGAACAACTTTATTATTATAGTTGCGCTGTTTAACAACAAGTCTAATTTGAACATAAGCTTGATATGCGGCAAGATTTGGGGCAAACATGTCACAGACACAGAGTATCACTCTCAGGATGTCATGTCAGGATACAATTTTGATCATTAATGTTATGAAATTCTATCAACAGTAGGCCGGTATTGTCATCATGCAAAAGGATTACTAGAATAGTTATACAAATATTCAAGCTACAAGATTTGTCACAGTTGGGAGAACAGTGGCGAGTAAGACATCGAAACCATCCAAAAGATACAAAAACACTGCAAGCTCCCTTCTGACAAAAATTCTAAAGGAAAGCTGCCAGGGCATCGAGAAATATTCAGCACTACCTGGAATAGCGCAGCCAAACTAATGTTGAAAAATCAGCAGTTCATGTAGTGACAAGGCTGTGGTGCAACAAATGCCATGACAACCGTTCGTTTTAATAAGACTGAAGCACCTTCAGCACGCGAGCCAAAGGTTGGACAGACTATATTATGCGAATTTCGTAACTCTTCACAATCAACTTTGCAAATCAAACTTGCCACAGTCCGACGACTATATAGCAGGAGATCCAAGCAAATAAAGTGTGCCAAACTATTAAAGTATATGGCAGTGCTGGATTCAAGGCGATTAATTAGTTAATCAGGAATGTCATGAATTTGTCGTTCAACAAATTTACTTGTCCACATGATCACAAGAGGGAAATCAACCACACTGATGTCATGTACTCATTAATTTATTTTTAAAGAAAATGCTGATTGATCTCCCATGAAAAAATAAACAACCCTGAGTGCATTATCATCGGCTGTTTGCGAGGGAGTGTGATGGTGTAGTGGAAATGTCGCTCGCAAATCTGAGACTCGCACCGAGGTTTCGACCCCGGTTTTGCTGATGTCGGAGCATGATTCTCACTTTGGAGGATGATAGGAATCCAGGGGTCTCAAGTTCAAATCCTGGCACAAGTTGCTCCGTTATGTCAATGATTCTCCAAACACTTGAAGAGTTATAACTTTCAAGGTTGTGATCAGCACAGATTGTTAGCAGTGCGACTCAATGAGTAGGATAGCGTCATCTGTACTCTATCAATCTAACATTGCTGCTATAATCATCATTTGCAACTGACAAAAGTGAAATTCCTTCATTCAAATGGCAGTGAATACTTATAATTCCTTGCAACGCAGATCTTTGGAAGCTCAATTATTAATCGTGTTCAAATAAAGGACTGATTCTTTTCTTTCAACAATGAACATTATGTTGGGTATTAGGAAAGGTTGCGAAAATTAAATTGAGTTTGATGATCAATGATGGTCTTAAATGGAATGCATCAGCAGAGTCGGCCATTCCTGTTCCTATATTTCTACTATTACTGCTCCTTAAATATCATTGTGTGTTCATCATCCAGTTCCATCTCTGCCAGTACTCCATAGTATCTGCAACAAAGGAGGCAACTTCAAATTCCGCACTGGAATTCATAAAAATAATTTCAAATCATCAGTCAAGACTTGAATTTTCTGGAGACGTGGCATGATAAATTTAAATCTAGTTAAAATGATCAGTTATTAATTCTATTCTGTTCTATTCACGTATTCAAATTTTCGCTTTAGATGCATTTGTTGCATTACATCACATAGTTTGCTGAAAGCTGATAATGGCTTGAAAACGTTGTCTACATTCTTTTTATTTCCTTCATAACCTTGCGTAGAAACTGTTGTCCAGTGGTTGCTTAATGTATTAAAGTATTGAAAGGAAATAATTAGTTTAATCTGTGTTATACTAACTAAAGCACTTCGAAGAAAAAACTTAAAATGTTAACTGCCAACTAACTTAAAGATAGATTCGGAAATGCATTTTATTACAATTTTGAAAAGGAATGTGTGCGACTCAGAGGCAGAGATTTATAGGGGAAACAGTGGAAATAACAACATGCACGTCGTCAGGAGTGATGATTCAAAATGAACTATGGTAGAATTAATGAAATTGGGATTCAATGAATTACAATGTCTGAAAAATGCATTGGTCTCAGGGTTTCTTACATGACATAGCATTCTGTAGGCAAAAAAGTATGTGGAAACTCTAATCATTATTCAGAAGAAGTAAAGATATAATCTTTGTCTCTACTGATAAACAATTTTGAACTCAATGTTTTTCTGCATTCACAAACCAGGCTGCCATAAGTGGGATAAACTTACCCTTCAAATTCTCGTCTGCAAATCAGACAAATTGCAAGATGTCAAAGAACATCGAAAATTACATGCATCTGGACAATCAGTGTTCTGCAATTCATCAGGATGTAACTACATAAATAATTTCCCTTACATTAACATAGTATGGTGTTATTTCCAGTTGGCCAAATGTTGGATTTTTTTTAGGAGAAAGTGAGGACTGCAGATGCTGGAGATCAGCGCTAAACATGTGTTGCTGGAAAAGCGCAACAGGTTCGGCAGCATCCAAGGAGCAGGAGAATCGACGTTTCGGGCATGAGCCCTTATTCAGGAAGGCAGGTGAGGCAGCATCCAAGGAGCAGGAGAAGAAGATTCCTGAATAAGGGCTCAAGCCCGAAACGTCGATTCTCCTGCTCCTTGGATGCTGCCTGACCTGCTGCGCTTTTCCAGCAACACATTTTCAGCTCAGGTTGCATTTTTTTGTCGAGTTATATAAGAAAACATGCTGGAGCGTATCAAATAAGACCTATGTTATGTCGTTCACAAAACAATGAATGGAAAACAAGGAGAAATATATCTTACAAACGTAACAACGTTTTGTGTTGTCGTCACAATTTTGTGAGGTTTGTTTTTTACGATTGGGATGTTCATAAATTCAAGAAGAGCTTCGCAACAACCTCAGCTAATCGATACCAAACTTTAAAGGAGACAAAGATGCAATCACAGCATGTTATCTCTCAATGAAAGAAGTGTGTAAATTGATAGTATTTCTTTTTATCACATGCTTTTATTTTAAATGCCATATTACATCTCCTACTGCAGTTAAGGATATATTATGTGCACATGGTGCTGCTTGCGTTTTTAAAAACGCTTCTCCTGCATCTTACTGAGCTTTGGAATTTTGTATATTGCACACAACAGGGTTCCTGCTGTTTACAAAGTTAGCATTCACCTTTGGTTCTACGCTGAGTTTGAACTTATCTTGGTAAAGATCTGATTACTTGCCTGTTTGTGCGTGTATATTTTTATTTCTATATTACTACATTATATAATTATACAATCAACCCCTGCACCATCATCAACATGCTCAATTCCGAGTCCAATCAACAGTTGTCAAGACAGTGTAGAGCTCGCATGTGTCACCTAATCATTTTTGCCTTGATTTTCACCAGACTTACTGTTTTGTGCCAGTTCTGGAGATGCTACAAATACATTAAATCATATCATGCCATGCTTTTCTGTTAGGCATCTATGGTTGCGATTGCAGGGATATCCGTTTTCATGAAGTTCAGTAGAGATGTTATTTTTCTCTTTACATGTCGGGCGAGCTGAAATGTAGCTCTTTTGAAAAGGGTACTAATATGGCTTCTCTTGTGTGTGTTTCAGTGCTTGATGTTGTAGCTCAACACCCAGTCCATATGTCTGGCTTTTTGTACACGTTTGTGGTTTATGCACCGTTCTGTGTTCTTTCTGCCATCACATCTAGGAACAAGAGTTGATTATTGGTGTTCTCCTCTCTCTTCAATGTGATACATGTGAGCATGATGTTGATAACCATTGTTTGCATTCAATTTCTGTTCTCTTAATAATTACAAAAGTATCATCTGATCCAGAGTTCGGGTCTGATTTGTAGGAGGGTTGCTTGTTCCAGTCTTTGTAACACTGCGTCTGCTGTGAGTTCGGAGAGGGCTGAGCCTATCTGTGTCACATTGATCTGTTTATATATTTCGTTAGTGAATGCGAAGTATGCCGTCAAGTTCAGTCTAGTAATTTGATAATGCAATGATTGAAATTAGACCCCCCGACGTGTCGTCTGTTCTGTTTTTCCAGGAGGTTGTCATTTGTCTCGCAACAGAGTAGGACAGCGCTTCGCAGGAGTATGCAAGATGATACTGAGACAGTGTGCGAAACCATTGTCAATCAACTTCCTACCAGTTCGAACATACTCACAAACACGACATTTCTTCTTTCCAGAATTACATTAAGTAATAGAAATGGCCCCTCTGGAGGAAAGGGTTATTTGTTTTTCTAATCTGTTTCAATGCTGTTTTAGAGTCATAGAGTCATAGAGATATACAGCATGGAAACAGAGCCTTCGGTCCAACCTCTCCATGCTGACCAGATATCCCAATCCAATCTTTCCCACCTATCAGCACTCGGCCCATATCGCTCCAAACCCTTCCTATTCATATACCCATCAAAATGCCTCTTAAATGTTACAATTGTACCAGCCTCCACCACTTCCTCTGGCAGTTCATTCCATACATGCACCACCCTCTGCATGAAAACGTTGCCCCTTAGGTCTCTTTTATATCTTTCGTCTCTCACTCTAGACCTATGCCCTCTAACTCTGGAGTCCCCCACCCCAGAGAAAAAACTTTGTCAATGTATCCTATCCATACCAGTCATAATTTTGTAAACCTCTATAAGATCACCTCTCAGCCTCCAACACTCCAGGGAAAACAGTCCTAGCCTGCTCAGCCTCTCCCAATAGCTCAAATCCTCCAACCCTGGCAACGTCCTTGTAAATCTTTTCTGAACCCTTTCAAGTTTTACAACATCTTTCCAATAGGAAGGAGACAAGAACTGCACGCAGTCTTCCAACAGTGGCCTAACCAATGGCCTGTCCAGCCGCAAAATGAACTCCCAACTCCTGTACTGAAAACTCGTTCGAATAAAGAAAAGCATACCAAACACCTTCTTCACTATCCTGTCTACCCGCAACTCCACTTTCAAGGAACTATGAACCTGCACTCGAAGGTCTCCCTCGGACCTTACCATTAAATGTATAAGTCCTACTAAGATTTGCTTTCCCAAAATGCAGCACCTCACATTTATCTGATTTAAATTCCAACTGCCAATTCTCAGGCAATTGGCCCATCTGGTCAAGATTCCGCTTGTATTCTGAGGTAACCTTCTTCGCTGTCCACTACACCTCCAATTTTGGTGCCATCTGCAAATTTACTAACTATGCCTCTTATGCTTGCATCCAAATCATTTATATATGTTGCAGGAGTGCCTTCTTCGCATATTCTCAGCCAGGGACTCGCTGTACATGACACAACAAATGTCCATTCATACTTATCCCCTTTTCCAGTACTTGGCCCATATCGTTCTAAACCTTTCCTATCAATGTGTTGATCCAATTGCCTTTTCAAATTTTATTAATGCACACACCTCAACGACTTCCGCTGGCTGTTCATTCCATATATATATATATACCACCTGCTGTGTAAAATTTGCATCTCAGCATCCATTTTATTTTTGCCCGTGACAATAAACTAATGTCCTCTTGTCCTTGATTCCCCAATCCTGGGAAATAGAGACAAGGCATTCACCCTATTCATGACACTCATGTTTTTATACACTACTGTTCTGCCACCATCTCGTCTGTTCGTTTTTATAATATATCTACCTCACCAACCGAGGTGCAATGCATCACTTGCTAGACTTCCGTTGGTTTTTTGCTTTTACATTTCACTCTTGGTAGTAGTGGTGCTGAGAGTACTCCACTATTCTGATACATGTATGAAATGTGAAGTGAATAACTCTAATTCTGGCTAAAATCCGTGATCACCCATGCATTGTATGAAATTATTACTTGGTCCGAGTTTTGTTATTCTTATACGTTCACATATTATCTAATTGTTTCCCTGATTAATTTGACAACTCAAACACAAAAGATAATTTTAAAGATCTTGCACATCTCCCTGGAAGAACTAAGACACTATTTCCAATGGAAGCTTTTTTTTATCTCTTGAGTTTCTATTAATCATTTAATATGAATTATTCCTGATTTACTGTTCTAATATTTTGCAACACAGTAAATACTTTCCCGAACCCTGTGAATGCAGCAAACATCGTTGCTGAGTGGTTTCTTCGACACTATTTTGAAAAAATCCCTTAAGACACAGTTTTTGATGCGTTGCTGCCCTTTCTAATAAAGATAATTGCTCGCAGAGAGACTGGCTATAACATATATCAGCTTTCTTACATAAATATCAATATTTAGTAAATTCGTTGTGTGCACCATAAGTGGGCATTTTTATGCTCCTCTCTTGCCTCTCCAGAAATAAATTGATCTTGGTTATACTTCCAAGAAAAAAAGACTACTTTTGCTTTAATATTGCCATGTCTTCTTGAGTGCATCTCTTATATTTTGGCTTTCCCTTAAAATAAACTCAGTGACTTTATGTTAATTTTTTTTACAACTCACTCTATAGGCTAAATTCATATGATCTTCGAATTCGTTCCCGATTTCGCTTCCAGATTTCCTGATATCTTACGTAATTATTATCAAAAATAAGAGATTCAAAGGCAGTTGTCAAAAAAAAAGTATGATGAAAGTAACCAAAACGTTTGTCTCATAGATTTGGGTACATTCAAACTCTAATGTCTGAGTAGACATCTTCAGTCCTGTTGAAATAGCCAAATTGACGAATGAAATTGGATGGTTGTCTCTTGCAACTGCTTTTACAAATGAGGGTGAGTGATGCATGAACTTGTTTTTCAATTTGGTTTGGGAACTGTTTGCAGTAATGAGAAGCAAATGATAGTCTTTTCTTTTCCTGCTCAGGCATTATTCCTTTATACTGTGGAAGCAAAGTTTCAACATTTTCATTTATGAATCATAAACTTTACTCCGAGTTGACACATAAATATAGGCTATGTCGTCTTTATAGTATTCTGGTATACCTGTTTTATTTTGTGTTACCCTTTGAATATTTGCAAATTCTCGTGGAAATTCAATTCAATGTAATTTTGGAACGATTTGTCCAATCTTTCCAAACAGACGAAAGTGGAAGCATACATTGTTCATTAACAGTTAACTATTTTTGAAGAATCCTCACTAAATACTTGTCATTTGTGAAGATGTTTGGAAGTGAATTGATGGCATTCCTAATTATTTGTGTTCTCTGAAACTTTGAAGAAAATGCCACAGTTCAAACGTCCAACGACTTTAGCAAAGTCAGTTTGTCTATCAGTATTGAAGTGCCAGCTCATGTGTCAAGAACTCATTGTCCCAAAACCATTGATCCTTCATGTGATATTTCTGAATATGTGAGACTTTCTTTGACCAAACATTTAAATGTTATCTCCAAATTATGAATTGATGCGTTCAGCATTGCAATTCTGCAGGTCTGGCCGCCTTCCAAGCACTTAATATTTTCATTTTTATTGCATTTGATGCATTCTATTAAAAAGTGATTCCTACATGCTTCTGTTTCTTAATGAACATTCTTTTCATTGAAATATCTTTGCGCTGATTAAGAGCCAGTTGAATGCAATTACCTTTTTTGTCATTTAATTTTGACAATTTAAGAACATGCATTCATGCCCCAAAGCTGCCAACCCACGAACAGCAGTGTTAGTGGATACTTGTGGAAGCAGTTAATAATAATCAACAAACTCTGACAATTTTCTAAAACGTCGGGAAAAAAATATGTTTGGCAGAAATTATATGTTTTTTTTACCATCAGGTTTTTCATTGATTTCAGAATCTGTAAGACAAGGCGATCAATAGTGTTATAAGATGGAGTAAATCTTCTTGCAGAATTTAAAACAACAGCGCAGAAAAGATTTATTCCGTGTGGTAATCTGTGAAAATTCGACAGGCCAAGAACTATTTAGAGTAGATATTAACAACTTATTTCTTAAACCATAACAGAAAATAATTAACTAACACGTATTTACAAATCCTTACTCTAACCTATCTTTTACTGCTCTTCTGTAATACATAGTCCTATAAAACCCTAGATTAAGATTTCCTGGAAAATTCAAATTCCAAAATTAGTTAGCTGTTGACTCTTCTCTTTGCAGGTTTACTCTCCAGGCCAGTGTCGATGTATTTCTCTGTGCAAACTGCTTCTCTAGACAGGTACTTCTCAGACAGTACTGACTAGCAGTCTACATGTGCTGGTCCTTTCGCAGTTCTCCCCCAACTGTTCGATTTTATTCGCCCAGGCTTATACACCCACAACATTGAATTTTGTCATTGGCATTTTTGAAGTTACAGTACACCCACATCTTCCAAACCCCCTCGCCACTAAAGAAAAATGGACCATGATAATGAAAAGACAGCTTCTTTTTTTCTATTCTTTAAACACATTATCATGACATACTGATAACCTTAATTTAAGTTCACGTTAATTCTTCCCATGTAATTGTATATATCTATACTACTAAATAAATACGAATCTCATCTAAACTTCATCAGTTAAATCCACGATAACGCACCTGCGATTTCATTCTTAAGACCGACACATGTACAATTTTTAAATTAAAAGTCTTTAACGTAAGACTCCTATGAAATAGTGTCATATTTTTGTCTTTAAAACTTTGTAAGAATGTAAGCAGATTGTGATCCGTGTACAAAACTGTCTGTGACTCATTGTGCGTGACAGAAACATTAAAAAGGCCAGTACCAAACTCAATAGTTTTTTTTTTCAATTGTGGAGCATTTCCTTTGGTGTATGTTAATGTCTTTAAAAAGTAACCAAATGGCAATTCAATTCCTTCCTCATCTTGCTTTAGGAGTACAGTTCCAACTGCTATGTCACTCGCATCGATGAAGACTTTAAAATGTTTTAAAACGTTTGGTTTGGTTGTGAATATCGATTTCAAGTGGCATTGATCTGTCCACAAAAACTGTGCATTCTTCTTCAGCAATTTGGTTGATGATGCTACGACATTGCTGAGTTTTAGTACACATTTATGATAGATTCCACTGAGTACTAAGAATCAAAACACCTCTTTCTCCAAGTTTGGTCGTGGAAATTCTTCGATGGCCTTCACCTTTGCAATCTGTGGGGTCAAACTTCCAAGACCAATATTATGTCCCAAGAACGTAACCTCTACATTCATAAATTCAGTTTTACTTAATTTTATCACCAGTTTTACTTCTGGTAGATGATCAAAGAGCTCTGCCAACTGCAACATATGATCTTTGCAGGACTTACTAAAGATCACTATGTTGTCCAAATACAATGCACGGTTTGTTAACCCAGCCACAACTCTGTTCATGAGTCTTTGGAACGTAGCTGGTGAGTTCTTCATTCCAAAATGCATCACTTTAAATTGATAAAACCCATTTGGGTTTACAAACGCAGACATTTCTTTGACTATCTTTGGTAAAGTTACCTAACATTGACCACGCATTAAGTTCAACTTGGTGATGCAACTGGCTTGTCTGACTTTCTCGATACAGTCCTCCAATATAGGAACTGGATATGACTCCGATTTTGTAACAGTGTGATCTTCCAATATTCCACACAGAATCCTTTAATTCCAACCAGTTTGGGAACTAAGACGATTGGTGAACTCCACTCGCTCTGGCTTGGTTCGATGATGTCCTCTTTCAGCATGGACTCCACCTCCACCTGTACCTTTCTGGCTTTGAAAATATTAAGCCGATAGGGTAGCTTTATTGTAGCAGTATTCCCTACGAAGAAAGTGAGCACTGCAGATGCTGGAGATCTGAACTGAAAATGTTGCTGGAAAATCGCAGCAGGTCAGGCAGCATCCAAGGAGCAGGAGAATCGACGTTTCGGGCATGAGCCCTTCTTCCTGAAGAAGGACTCATGCCTGAAACGTCGATTGTCCTGCTCCTTGGATGCTGCCTGACCTACTGCGCTTTTCCAGCAACACATTTTCAGCAGTATTCCCTACGTCTACTTCATGTACAATAGCATTAGTACTCCCCATCTGATTCTTACGTATGTATTTATACAGCAGTAACACACCTTTCAACTGCATGCTATGCACCTGAGACAGATAGCATACTAAATTATCCCACTCCTCAAGGACGTCTTCATTTTTTCACCTATTGTGAGAAACATCAAACTCCACATAATCTGCAGTGGATTCCTCACTCTGAGGTGTAATACCTACCAGCTGTTTCTCCAGGTCTTTCACTCTAATATAATGCGGTTTCAACACGTTCACAAGGCATACCCGATACTTTTGGCTTCTGTTTGTCATCTTTACTTTTTCACACATCATCTGACCGTGCGGTAAATACCTCACAAACTCTGCCTGTCAGTTTAGTCAGAACTTAAAATAGCAACACAGAAAATATTTAGCCCGTGCAGTAATCTGTGAAAATTCGGGAGGCCAAGAACTATTTCAAGTACAAAGTAGCAACTTCATTTCTTAAAATATAACAGAGAATAATTAATCAATAACTATTTCACCTCCTTCCTCTCATCTTTTACTTTCTCTTCCATAATACAATCTGATTAAACCCCGAATAAGATTTCCTGACGAAATCAAACTCCAAAACCCACCAGCTGTCGAATCTTTTCTTTGCAGATTTGTTTTCCGGGTCAGTGTCTGTGTTTTTACATGTACAAACTCCGTTTCTCAGACTGTACTGACTAGCACTCTACATCTGCTTGTCTTTTGGCAGCTCTACCTCAGCTGTTCAAGTTTTTCTGATCTTATACACCCAAAGCATCGGATTGTGTCATTGGCTTTTAATATTGTCAATGCACTAAATTCAAACATGATTGGAGTTTGCTACTTTTTCCGGGGGAAGGTGGGGTGTTATAATTTTCCTAATTCAATGTTGTTTCCGTGTCCAGGCAATCAGCTACAGTAGCTGCTGGACGAAAAGCTAACATTATATTTTGTTCACACCACTTGGTGTTGCCAGGTCGTTCTGCTAGCTTTTAATTTTCTTCAAGGCGCAGTACACCCATATCTTCATCACAAGAATAAAGTAGAAACTTGTTTCTTCAAGTGAGGTGAGTTTATATTTTAACGTTATTACTCAGTACTTTCAACAAATTATTGGAATTTGTGAGTAGCTATCGAGGCTATCAATCTTGACAATCATTCATGTAACCACGATGACTCTCATGTAAGCACACAGCAATCATTTTGAAATCTTGTAAATCTAAATGATCACACTAAGACAATGATGATGATATTTAAAATATCTAAGTTCATATGATTTGGTTGAGGCGATCTGTCTACTCTTACATATGTGACTGAATGTGGCACGTTTTGACACGATATAGAACAGAATACATATGAACATTTGTAACATATAGTTTCATCGAATTAAATGGATTTCAGTTAACAGAATAGGACAGATAATCGGTCTTAGATGTTTATCTTACACATGCTCATGTTTCTAACCATATGCCCATCAACCTGACCAGGCGAAAATACGTCACCATATCAACATTTGAATATGTACATCTTTTCATTCACTTGTCCGGTGCACATGATGAACAACATGTGAGGGGAGTTTATTTTGTCTAACCTCAAAACGCATCATCATAATTACATAGTATTCAAAAGAATGCAATACATGCGTTGTTGAAGGAATCATCACCAACATTTCAAGCGAGATTTACTTGTCATCTTTATTTTCCAATGTGCTGATGACTACGATAGCAGAAAAAAATACATGTCTCGCACTTTAAAAACCATCTTTCACGTGTTAATTTCATTTTCCCTTGATTTCGTTCCTGTTTGCCAAATGTAAGGAATTATACATTATTGAAGGGCAGCCGTTGTACAGCATATATTTTGGGTAAGATTTATTTTATCGATTGTACCGGAAATATTAGTTTCACAGGTCGTAATGCAAATGTGTTAAGAGTGATGAGGACAATAGCTGTCTCATAAAATATTATTTATTCAGCCTTTCCACCAGATACAAATCCACTGTCATTTTTTGACTGGCAATATAACTGGAATTATTTCGTCTTGCAATAACGTCTGCTGTTCATAATACACTGCAGGCGACAGTGATCTCATTCTGCCAACTAGGAAATATAAATCAGTTCAAATTTCATCTGTAATATATCTGACACGTTGTTCAGATTTTACTATGCAATATGCATGGTGGTCTGTTCAATCCATAAATAGTTCTTATTCCTGCTGAGAATGTTAAATCGTATTCAGCTCTTCTTCAAAGGACGTCGCTATGGAAGTAAAAACTGCCGCCCTCAAGAATGACGTGCTTGTCACCGAGCAGTCAATACTGTGCCAGATTAAGTCGAGAAAAATGCAAACCAATACAGAGCTACCGTCTTCCTTTTTTTTTCACTTTGCAAACATCTGTGTTTGCAAACTAATCAACAAACGGCAGGGATACTCACCATAATTAAGTTCATTTTAACATTGTGAGACCATAGAACCACAGAACACAGAAGCAGAAATTAGGCCATTGAGCCCATTGAGGCCGATCCGTCATTCTATCACTGCTGATGAATTTCTGAACCTTGTTCTCCCGCTTTGTCCCTATAACCCTCGATTCCCTTGATGATAGAGAAACTAACGCTCTCAATCTTAAATGTACTCAATGACACAGCCTCTACAGCCTTCTGTGGAAATAAATTCCAAAGATTCAACACTCTCAGGCTGAAGACATTTCTCCTTATCTCTGATCAACAAGGAATTCTCTTTACTGTGACGGTGTGCCCTCGTATCCTAGTCTCACCTAACAATAGAAACATCTCTCCAGCGTCTACTCTCCTCAGGGCGTTCAGTATTCTGTTTCAATTAGATTCAATTCACTCATCCATCTAAAATGTAATGAGTGAAACCCAGAGTCCTCAAACGTTGCTTATACGTTAAGCTTTTCATTCCTGGACTGATCTTGTCAACCTCCTCCGAATACGCTCCAGGTCAAGTTTATGCTTCCTTAGATATTGGGCTAAAGCTGAGCAAAATGCTCCAGATATTCTCTGACCAGAGCCTTATAGACTGTCAGAAATACATTCCTGCTCTTATTTTCAAACCTGTCAAAATAAATGTCATCATTATATTTGCCTTTCTAACTACTGATTCAACCTGCAAATTTACATTGAGAGAATCCTGGACTGGAAACCCAATGTCGCTTTGCACTTCAGACTTCTGAAATTTCTTCCCATTTAGAAAATAGTCCATGCCACTATTCATCCTCACATTTCCCTACGTTGTTCTCGATATTCCACTTCTTTGCCCAATCTGCTAACCTGTACAAATCGTTCAGCTGCCTCGCGACCTCCTCAATGTCACTTGTCCCTCTTCGTATCGTCTGCAAACCTAACCAGAATGCACTCAGCTCTTTCATCAAAATCTTTAATGTATAAAGTGAAAAGCTGAGATCCCAACACCGAGGCTAGCATATGCCTGGATAATAATGGAGTATGACTGCAAAAAAAAAATACAAGTGTGCATTATATCTAAATGTGTCTGTTTAATGGCATTCTATGAACAACCAAGAATTATGAGACCATCAGGACCAATCAGTCCACATTGGTTAGCACTCAATCCCCGAACATCAAAGCGAGCTCCCTTCAGTACCACTGTACAATGACAGCATTTTGTTTAATCATCTACTGCTTTCACTTAGTTTATCAAAAAAAAAAATCGCTCGACAACAGTTTGAGGGGAATACTGGAATTACTAGCAAGCAGCAATTTGTCATTATGCAGTTATCTAGAAATATTGCACTTTGTTAAACAATAATTAGTCTGAATTCTTTAATTGTCAATGTCTCAATTACTGAGTCTTGCTTCAAAATGGTTTTGCATTCATTAGGAAGAGCTGCTGTCATTTAGATCCTGCATTCTCTTACCTGTACAATGTGAAATCATACCAGATTCTTCACAGTGAAAACCATAAATGTCCCTCCTCAGATATTGCTTTCAATCACTTATGTTATTTCAGAATCGGTTCAGGATCCAGTTGCATCAAGCCCGAAGACAAACGTGGATTTGTCAGTAAAAACTGGAGTAAGGAAGTTCGCTATAACTCTCACTCAGTAACAAAGCATCCAACTCACGCATATAACAAAGTATTAATTATGTTGCAAAATAACAAGTTGCTATCTTGACTAAACTCAACATGGCATAATGCAATAATCTGATGTTTCTGTCATAAAAATAGACGTTATTTAGAAGATTCTGACTGTTATTGTTGTCTTCATATTACCTAAACGTTTTCTTGCACTAGTATGACAAACCTATGACTTTGACAAGGTTAGATGGGACTTTATTTTCAGAGAGTTTATAAGTGGCCCAGACCCCGAAAATTATGAGAGTTTGGATAGTTTTTGGGCCCATTTGTTTACAGATAACACATACTGCCTCAGGCAGAAGATTTTCATGCTTTAAAATAACTTGTATAATGAAAATGGAATGACCAATCCTAGCAACTGAGCTTTATGATCCAGTTCAGCATTAGTGTGTGTGAAGAAAGGCTGCTGAAGCAAGTCTCGCTCCGTCGTCTCCATCCTTCTGCCCTTCTGACTTCGTAACCTGAAAGCTATTTGTGTTATTTTTACTCTATATGCTAAGGGTTTTTGTTAACTGGGGCGGTTGCAAGTATTTTGGCGCAGCAATATTTAATCGGGATTAACTATCGTGTTTTTGGGCAAGTTATCCGGTATTGTATTTTCTGTTCTTTGTATTCCACTCTGTGAACAGATAAATAAATTCTGTTTTGGTTAAAACTACGTCGGCTGACTAGTTAATTTTCTCAAGGAATATCCAATGTACACTAGCTTAAATCAAATTGCAAAGATAATCTCTGGGCGACTTCTTCAACTGTTTTGAGGGGTCTGGACCGGTCAATAAGACGAGCAACTTTGGTGGACAACAAATTAAAAGTGAGAACAAAATGCGCTTTCAAAACTGCTCCAAGGAGACATATTTATTCAAGTGAAAAAATTGACAGTAAGTAAGTGATTTATTTAAGAGAGTGATCAGAGGCTGGTTCCCTCAAAACATACTTTTGCATTTATCTCTTAATTTTTTGTTCAGCAATTTATCTGGCGTCAGAAAGCCATTAAATACCACAAAGGCAGCAATAAAATTAAGGACAGTGCATAGATATTCTTTTTTCATTAAAAACAAACTTCGATTTACATCAACAAGCAAGGCACAAACAATTCCGTTTGGCAGAACTTAATTGCCAAATGTAATTCACCATGTTACATTCATAACGTAAGCTTTCTTCCTCGAGTGATTTTTTAAAAGTGTGACATTGGCAAAACAGGATTTTTTGACCGGCAAGAATAAGCTATTTTCTTTTTCCTTGGGGGTGAAACTAAGTTAAATTTCGATTTTCTGAAAGCTAAAGTCTGACTGATCCAGAATCCTTTAATAGTTACTGTTATCATTATTCGTTTTTTCACTTAATTTCCCATGTGAGAATCAACTTTGGAAGTATGCTGGTTGGAAAGTGAACGTTTGGATTGTGGCCTTGCCATATATTTCGACCTTTTTCTGACATTATCACTTAACAAGCAACTTCGTACAGTTTGTTGCTTGCTTTCATTTCGTGCTATGTATATAGTTTCAGTCCATTTGAGATATTAGAAGACAGAATTCTGTTTATTCTTCCACTATATCGAAATTAATGTTGCAAAAGTTGTTTATATCCGGACTGCTGCTTATCGTTGAGGTCCAAAACTGCACTTATTAATTACGATGCTCTGTCAATTTTGCCCATAGCTGAAAAGCTTTCTTTACTATCGTTCGTTAAATTGCTGATCCTCTGAATCAGTATGCCATATATCAGTTGCAATCAGCTGTCAGTTACTCCAACAAGCTTTCTTCCTACTTTGCACACTGAATTAATTTTTAAAAAAATCACAAAATACCAGTTTATACAGAGGAACTGGATTATGCGAACGAGATCTGCAGCACTATTTAGTTCAGAGAATTGATTATTTGGTTAATTGATTCAATGCCTTTCCTCTGGGGCTCACAGGTTTTCATTAAGTCTACTCCCAGATCAAGAGACGAGGCAGCAACACATCACGCGCAAGCCCCCCCCACCCCCGCCCGATCCCCAAACCCATCCAACACCCTCCAACACCTCCAAACCCGTCCCACCCCGTTCAACACCGCCCCTTCGCGCCCCACCCACCCCAACCGCGTCCAACACTGCCGGCAAGTCCTAGCCCACGCTCAAACCTGTCTATCACACCCTTGTCACCGTCTGCCCTCAATACAGCCCCTCACCCATCCCCAACCCCGTCCAACACGTCCTCCCACTCACTTCATCCCCGTCCAAAATGTCTCCCCCGCCTGTCCCCACCGCCGCTCCCTTCCTGCACCCAAGACCACCCTGTGCACTCCCTGCCCGTCCCCCAACATTATCTGGGGAAGAGGGGTTTAAGGTACACCTTTGTGAACAACTCCAGGGAAAGTGTGTGGGTGGGAGGAAGAGAACAGATGGCAGGTCAATCATTTGGAAATGATGCCTGGGCTCCTATCAGTCCAGAACTGTACTCAACAGCATTTCAGTTAGCCGAATTCACTTTTAATCAATGTAAACAAAAAAAAACACGATCAGTGTTGGAAACCCGTCGTTTAAGTAATGTTTTTATCGGGACATTGAGATCTCCTTCAGACAATCAGATATTTGAATAATTAATATTTTGATAATCAAGTTTACTCTGTAGTCCAACAGATCTATTTGGAAGCACTAGCTTTCTGAGCGCTGCTCATTCATCAGGTGGTTTCGGAGAAGTGCTCTGAAAGCTAGTGCTTCCAAATAAACCTATCGGACTGTCACCTGACTGTGTGATTTTTTTTTTTTAGCTTTGTGCACCCGAGCTCAGCACCGGCATCTCCAAACCTTACATACTGAAGTTTGCAATAATTCCTAAAATAACGATGCTTCCTCATGTTTAACTATATAATCAAATACATGTCCGGAACATCAAAGAAAAGGATAACAACTCCAATTTAGGGAATCAGGATTTACCTTTTTCTTTTGCTTTCAATTTTTTTTCTGCAATAAACGAGATTTATACATATGAGCCAACAGCGTTTTATTGCAAAAATTAATTCTCTTATTGGAAGCATTATTCACTGGATGTTGGACATGGAGCATACTTTGTCTACTTACCTTATCTGTACATCCCATGATTTCGTGAACCTCTATAAGGTCACCCTTCAACCTCTAATGCTCCAGCGAAAACAGTCCCAACTTATTCTGCGTCGCCCTGCTACTCACATCCTCCAAACCTCACAACACTTTTTGGAAATCTTTTCTTAACCCTTTCAAATTTCACAATATTCTACTGATAGGAGGGAGACTAGAATTGCACACAACGCTCCAAAAGTGACCCAACCCAATGTCCTGTGCAGCCACAATATGACGTTTCAACTTGTGTAATTTGTGTTGAAATAACGAATACTAAATGTTTTAATTCAAATGAGAAATGATAACAGGATATCCAAATTTGAAATAACTCACTGAAGAGTTGAAATAGTGACGGTGTTTTGTTTCTGTTCTGTCTTATCACCTCATGTTATATTACACTGTAGATATGATTATGCACTGTTTTTAGTAGAAGTATCACTTATAAATTTAAGACCTTATACAGGTTTATAAAATCATGAGAGGCATGTATAGGGTAAATAGTCAAGGATTTTCTTTTGGGGTTGGGGAGTTCTGAACTGGAGGGCATAGATTTAAGGTGAGGGGGAGGTATTTGTAGGACACCTATTTGGAAATCATTTCACGCAGACGGTTGGCGGATGTGGAATGAGCTGCCAGAGGAAGTGATGTAGGTTGGTAAATTTATAAAATTCAGCAGGCATCTGGATCGGCAGAAGACTAGGAAGGGCTCAGAGATATATGGGCCAAATGCTGGGAAATTTGATTAAGTTAATTTGTGATGTCATGTCGGCATGGCCGACTGAACCACAGATTACATTTCCGTGCTGTACATCTCTATGATTCTAACACTGTAAGTGGACATACTGATATAGAAAAACCCAGGAAGTATGACTTTAGATCGTTCAGAGATGCTGCCATTTGGAATTGGGTTGATCACCTTGCTGTCTGCGTTTTGATCTATGATCAATGCAGAATTCATCAAATAGGATGGAAGTCAAATTTTCAATCATTGTCGTCGGAAAGCCCTCCAGTCTTACTCTTGTTTAAACATAGGTTAGAACAATTGACTAAATCTCATTGAAAGACTTTTGAAATATTTGTTACTTCTCTCACCAAAATCTTCCAAAGATTTTTCACAAGCAGCTAGTTCTGTAATGCAAAGGTGTGTGAAATTATCAGCTGTACATTAATATGTGATATTTAATGACTTGCAGTGTTTATGTCCTCATGCATGCACATGCACCCAAGCACAAACCACGCAGAAATTCAAAGAAGAAAATGATTATTTAGCATAATAGGAATATGTTAGTGGTGACGAGACTGACTAGCTTTTCACACTCTTCTTAACGTATCATTTTCAAGCTTATTACATAGAATTTTCTTCATTCGTTCCGGTTTCAAGTTCCTTTAAGCACATTGTAGGTTCAGATAATGATAATATTTCAAACGCAAGCATGTTGTACGGTCCTACAGCTATGGTGCAAGTAAACGTCTTCTGTAATCCACATATTAAGAAAGCAATTATTATCGTGGATTTATTTTATGATTCTTTCGTAATTAATATATAGAGTGAAACTTGCAATCCAGATAACAAGGCAATATTCGGGATTCAATATCGCATTTTGTGGAATTTGAATACAAAAAGTAACCTAAAATTAACAACCCAACGATGATCATGAAACAATTGCAGATTGTTGTAAACATGTTGTCTAATGAAAGTCATTCATGGTAAGATAGAACCATTCTTACTTAGTCTGTGCTATATCTGGCTCCAGAACTACAGCCATTTAGTGGAATCTAAAATGCCCTCTGAAAGGGCGTAACAAGGCATTCCGTTGTATCAAATGCTCGGATATAATAAACACATGAATCTTGGGATTCCATGTTATCTGACATGGCAATCTACCACGCAGATCTTCATTGAATGTCTTCCTGAAGTCCATGTAAACAATGTCTTCCCATCTTCCTTCATGAAATGTTTTTGTAACTTCTTCAAAACACTCAGTTCCATTAATAAGACACGATTTACCACGTAAAAGGAAGCTGTTTGGATATCCCTAAACAGTTATTCAATTGCATGCATATCCGGTCCCTCAGAACCCCCGCGAATAATGTACGCACCGCTGACGACATTTCCACCAATTTATCGTTGCCTGGCTTTTTTTGCATGCGTAACCAACTCTCCAGTCTTTCAGAACCTCAACCATATCTTTCGACATTACACACAGCTCATCAATGAGCACAGCTCGTCCCTTGCTTCCCATAAGTTCTTAGATACATCTGATAATTTCCCATGCATTTATTCGCTTTTGTGCGTTTCATGATGCAGCCCCTCCTCGTCTCTAATGCGGACACTTTTGAAGAAAATATTATTTGTTACCTCAAGTTCTCTCGCTTCCATGCCCTACTCCACATTAATTATTGACGCAAAGTACCCTTTTGTATGTCACCCATCGCCTGTATCTCAACCCACAGATGGACTTGTTGATGTATTCTCCCCCCCAGTTTCTCCTTTGCACTTCAAGAATTTGTAGAATCTGTCTGGATTTTTCTTAGGCAATTATTTGTCAAAAAAATCTCTTGCATGCAGTCTGCTCTCCTGATTTCCGATATAGTATATACTTACAGGCGTTATACTGCTCTTGTTATTCAATCGGTCCCATCTCTCTACACCAGATATATGCTGTTTTGTTTTTCGTGACCAGTGCCTCAATATCTCCAGTCATTTAGCATTCCCTACACCTGCTCGTCTCATTCTTCACATTAACACTTTCTCCGAACTCGCCTTATATCTTTTTTGAAATCCTCCCACTTTACAATCATCGCCTTATGCACCAGAGCCTCTCTGAATCAACACTTGAACATTGCTGCTTAATAGCTTTAAAATTAATCATGACTGCAAAGTTAAACCTTAACTTTTAAATCAGGTTTATCCTTTACCATTTCACTTTTTCAATATAAACACCAATCTAGTTATTGTTATTGACCCCAAAGTGTTCCTCCTCTGGCACCTCAGACACTTGCCCTGTTTTATTTCCAATGAGGTGTTGAAGATTTGTCCCTTCTCTAGTAGGTACATCCACATATGGAATTTTGGTTATTCAATCGGTCCCATCTCTCTAAACCAGATATATGCTGTTTTGTTTTTCCTGACCAGTGCCTCAATATCTCCAGTCATTTAGTATTCCCTACACCTCCTCGTCTCATTCTTCACATTAACACTTTCTCCGAACTCGCCTTATATCTTTTTTGAAATCCTCCCACTTTACATTCATTGCCTTATGCATAAGCCTCTCTGAATCAATACTTGAACATTCCTGCTTAATAGCTTTAAAATTAATCATGACTGCAAAGTTAAACCTTAACTTTTAATTCAGGTTTATCCTTTACCATTTCACTTTTTCAATATAAACAACAATCTAGTTATTGTTATTGACCCCAAAGTGTTCCTCCTCTGGCACCTCAGACACTTGCCCTGTTTTATTTCCAATGAGGTGTTGAAGATTTGTCCCTTCTCTAGTAGGTACATCCACATATGGAATTTAAAAAAATATATTTTACAGACTTAACACATTCCTATCCATAATAGTTTTTCATACTATACCAGTCCAAGTCTATGGTTGGAAAGTTATGATCTGGCCTGGTCCACACACATTGATATGAAAGTCAAGAGAGCACACCAACACGTTCAAATCGTGATAAGGCTAAACAGATTCAGCATGTCCATAATACTCTTACCAATTTTCAGAAACGCTGCATAGGTAGCATTCTATATGGATGCATCACTATGCGGTATGACAACTGTCCGCCCAAGAGGCAGATGATTGTGAGCACAGCCCAGTCCATCACGAAAATCAGACTTCCAAAGCCCTCCACTTCCTCTGCTCCAATTCCAACCTCACCATCAAACCAGTGGACAAAGGGGATGCAGCGGTAGTTTGGTGGAGTGACCAGTACAACACTAAACACAGGCACCAACTCAAAGGCACCTCCTCTTACACCCCCGCCGACCATGACCTCACCGTCCCTCACTAAACCATCATCTCACAGACCATACATAACTAATCACCTCAGGGGATCTCCCATCCACAGCTTCCAACCTCATAGTTTGGCAACCCCACACCACCCAATCCTACCTCCTACACAGATTCCACAAGCCTGACTACCTCAGCTGACCTATTGTCTTAGCCTGCTACAGCCCCACCGAACTCATCTCCACCTATCTCGATACTGTCCTATCACCCCTCCGGACCCGGAGGTCCCCACATACAGTTGGGACACCACGACGCTGTCCACCTCCTCCACAACTTTCAACCTCCCTGTGCACCTCCATCCACCATGAATGGGACTCCAATAACCTCCGTATATTCCTCTGTCGATGCCCCCACCAGTTCCCTTCCACTGACACACTTATTTGTTTGGCTGAACTAGTCCTCACCCTCAACAATTTCTCCTTCCAATCCTCCTTCTTCCTCCAGTCAAAAGGCGTAGCCATGGGCGTCCGCATGGGCCCCAGCTATGCCTGCCTCTTTGTCGGCTCTGTAGAATGGTCAATACTCTGGAGTTACACCGGTACCACTTCCCATCTTTTCCTCCACTACGTTGCTGACTGCATCGGCGCGACCTCGTGCTCCCACGAGGAAGTCAAACAGTTCATCAACTTGGCCAACACATTCCACCCCGACCTTATATTCACCTCGACCACCTCTGACAGCACCGTGCCCTTCCTAGACATTTTCATCTCCATCCATGAGGACCAACTCAACACTGACATTCCGTACAAACGTACTGACTCCCACGGCTACCTGGATTACACCTCCTCCTTCCCTACCTCCTGCAAAAATGCTATACATGTACTCTCAAGTCCTCTGTCTCCACCGCATCTGCTGACAGAAGATCCAGATCCATCACAGAACTCACCAGATGGCCTCCTTCTTTAAAGAACGAAATTTCTCCTACCATGTGTTTGAAGACGCCCTCCAAAGCATCACATTCACGTCCTGCACCTCAGCACTCGAGCCTGACCCTTCCAAACGCAACAAGGACAGAACACCCCGTCCTCAAATTCCACCCCATCAACCTCTGCATTTATCACATCACCAGCCGACATTTCAACAACTATAAATGGACCCATCACCAGGGATATATTTCATTCCCCACCCCTATTCACTTTCCGCAAATACCGTTCCCTCTGCATCTATCTGGTCCAGCCCACACCTCATAACTGGCCACCCTCCACCCAGCACCATACCTTGCCACCGTAGGAATTGCAAAACCTGTACCCATGCTTCTCCCACTTACCTCTATCCAACGCCCAAGAAGAGCCTTCCATGTCCATCCAAATTTCACCTGCACTTCCACGCATGACATTTATTGTATCTGTTGCTCCCGATGCGCTCTCCTCTACATTGGGGAGACTGGATGCCTTCTCACAGAGCACGTTAGGGAACATCTGCGGTACACCCGCACCAATCAACCCCACCACCCGTGGCCGAATATTCAAAGTTCCCCTCCCATTCTGTCGAGGACATGCAGGTCCTGGGCCTCCTCCATCGCCACTCCCTCACCACCCAACGCAGGAGGAAGATAGCCTTATCTTCCACCTCGGGATCATTCAACTCCAGGGCATCAATGTGGACTTCACCAGTTTCCTCATTTCTCATCCCCACAGCTTACACCAGTTCTAACCGGCCATCTCACCACTACCCACATGACCCATCCCACCTGTCAATCGTCCTTCCCACCAATCTGCTCCACCATCCTCTTCGACCTATCACCTTTACCCCACCTCCATCTACCTATTGCACTCTCAAGCACCTTCTCCCCAGCCCCACACCCCTGCCGTTTATGGCTCCACCCCCAAGGCTCCCAGTCGCATTCCAGATGACGGGTTCTGGCCCAAAACGTCGATTTTCCTGCTCATCAGATACTGCTTGACCTGCTGTGCGTTTCCAACAACACGCTTTCAACTTTATTTCATTTACTCCATCGAGACATCCCGTTACCTTGGGAATAATAGCAAACATAAGCAAATGTCCCTCTGAACGCAATTACACTATCTACCATCCTTTTTTGTCGGGAAGAAGATGCAAAACTTTGAAAGCACATAAGAAAATGTTCAAAATCAGCTTATTTTCTGTTTTTTTTTCTGGCTTATCTATTGATTTCGCATGTATTCGAGTTCTCCTTTCACTGCAACTTCTCTGCAGTTGTAATACTATATTTTGCATTCTGGTCTACTACCGTGATTTAATTATGTATAGTATGGTTTGCCTGAAAGGCATGCAAAATAGGGCTTTTTTCACTGAATGTGAAAATAGTACTATATGTGACAATAGTAATTCAAATCAAGTCACATTAGACAAGTTGCTTTCACACAGATGATTCGCATCAAACCGAAAATTATGACAGATGGCCACATAGTTTGATGTCAAGTTAAATCAAAATCTCCAACTTCTTCCCCATTAGTCTCATTTCTATCATCAGCCAAAGGTGCAAACTATCATTATTAATACCATGAACGTCAATTCTTAGTTAAAACCAACTTTTGATTTCACATTTGGGCTCAACCAGGGCCAATGAAATGCTGACTGTATCAAAACCATGTTGCAAGCCTTATAAAGTCAGTCAATTCCAGGTATGAGGCGAAAGTGACCGCCCTTGAAGTCAAGACTGAAATTGATTGAGTATGACATCATGGAATCCCAGAAAAAAATAGAAGTCAATTGGTATCTACTAAAAAAAACGTTTTGTTACAATCATACCTGATGGAAAAGAAGAGGTTTGTGATTGATTTTTCAACTTTATTTTTGAGTTACTCAAATGAGTGGGAGAGCCATAATCGTGTTCCGCTGTTTCCTTAATGACCTTCCCCACATCAGAATGTCAGAAGGGTCGATGTTCGCAGACATTTATATAATGTTCATCTGTAGATTTCTACTTCAGAGATATCTAAATGCAGGAAGGACTGAACAATATCTAACCCTGAAGTGACAAGTAGCAAGCAACATTCACGCCACACATGCAAAAGTCATTAACAGGCTCTAAAAAAAAGAGTTTGATCTTTGTGTTTCAACATACAGTGGCATAACCATCAGATTAACATGCTGGGTTTAAAACTTGATCAGAAGCAAAAATTGGCGGGCCGTGTGAAAATTGTGGCTACAAGGAAAGATCCGAAGCTAAGACATTGGCAGCAATGAACTAATATCCAAAATCAACAAGGGAATGACCACAATCGACAAGACAGAGTCAGGGGACGAATGGAATGCGCTCCTCTTGCCTGAATGAGTGCAGCACCAAATAAACTGGCCATAATCCAGAACGAAGCAGCCCGCTTGAATGACACCACATACACAAACATTGACTCCCTGCAACACCAGCTTTAGGCGGCAGCGCTGGATGTCATCTAAAAATACAGTTCAGCGGTTATCAATGCTTCTGAGTCAACACCTTCCAGACTCGTGACAACTACTATCTGAAAGAATAAAGACAATAGACCAATGAAAAAAAAATCACATTCTGCCAGTTACAATCCAAGCCAATATTCCTTCTGCCTTCAAATACAACAGTGCTCCTTGAGTGTTATTTGCTCAAATTCCTGGAAATCTCTCCGTATTGGCTATTCATGTTTCTCCTCCTCCGACCAAAAATATTATAATTGTTCTGTCCAGCATCTCCATACCACGCTGGCATAGGCTACTTGTTATGTTCAAACATGCAAGCCCCGTCAGTGCTGCCACACATCCTATGAGAAAATAAAAGGTAAAATCGACGGTTTGACCCTCCTTGTGAGATTTAAATCGATATTTATTGGACAACTGTCTACATTAATATAGACCTCAAACTTATTTTGTGCTGAACTGCTTGTTAAATAATTTGTGAGATTCAAGTTTGGTAAAATCACTTTAAACACATGTCATTGTAGTTTTTGCAATGATTTTCATAACGTAATTAAATTAGTTGATGGAATTAAAAAGACACCAACATCACGAAAAATAACCAAAATGCTCTGTTTCAGTTTTATCGATTAAAATAATAAAAGTGCATGTTTCTCCAAGTAGAGCCAAGTATTTTCAGTCTTTTGGTGAACACAATTTTTAGCAAGTCATGGAACTGATTTTAAGACCAGAGTGTTCCTTCCAGCAAAATAAAACTATATATAGGGTGACTAAATGCATCTGATTGTATCATGTAACTGTTTTTCTTTTTCTCCTGAAGTAAAGGACTATTATTCAATTTTGTAGCATTGCAGATTTCTTTTCCCCCGCTCCAAAAGGCCATTGATAACTCCAAGTAATCAGGAATCAAGCCAATGCAAATCCAATGGTCACAAGGATTGCCATTCGTGTGGACAGGACATAACATGCCTGCAGTGTTATCAAGGAATATTTTGACATCCTGCTTTCTCTATTATCTGCATGCATCACTCGTACATACTAATAAAAAAAATCGCCATCATAAATTGACCTAATAATCAGCTGTGACTGATCTATGTCAGATTCGGGCTGTCAGACATCCTGGTATCTCGGTAGATAACCTGTATTCCTTGCTGAAAAATAGCTTATAAAATTTGACAGGGGGGAACATCACTTCCAAGAGATAGAGTAGAGTATATCGTACTTGGAAATGGCGCAGGCCTCATCAAGGACGTACTATAACGACATGGGACATTGAATAAGAAGAACAAAGTTTGTTCATGAGAATATGTCCTTGGCATTTCGATGAACGATATTTGAATCAGGACTCGCCTATTATTGGTTACAAATAGATTATAAACAGAATTTGATGAAAACGTTAAGACAGTTACATGGAGCAGAACGAATCAGAACTCAAATTTCGTGCAGTGACCTGATGAAGGATCAATGCTGCAACAGATTATGATTTCAAATAAACCTATTGGACCATAATCCGACACATCCGATTTAAATAAGATTATGCTTGAGGTATTCGACAAACCGGCTTCCTCACATGCTAAGGGACTATTTTGATTGCCTTAGTGTTCCAAATTCCCGCGTCGATCCCAGTCAAATAAAATACATAATCTGTATGTACAATATGTAAGTGCATAAGACTATTCTAATTCAGAATCAGTTCAGAAAAATATTCAACCTCATAATCTAGATACCTAAGCAGCTTTTCCTGGTGAAACAATGGATGGCTCGCGTGTGCATGCATGGTGTTTGTGTGTGTGTATATGTGTGTGTGCGTGGTGGGGAGAATTGGAGGTGGATAGGATGAAGGTAATAGTGTTGCATTTACGATGTAAATATATCATCGTGTATGCTCCATCCGTGTTTTCTTATGAGAATAGTTCTCAGATGCTATATTCCTAGGGCTCATCTTAAATCAGTTTGTTGCATGGCTAGCTTGTGACACAAACTGTGCCCAATTATGTTGACTGGATTACTACACTGGCTGCAATTAACGTGATCCTTATCGAAATCTCCCCTCGCCTGAGGTGTGCTGATCCTTGCTTTCAACCACCACTAGTCATTTCTTGCTAATAACAGAGCAACGCTAATTTTCAGAAGGGCTTCGTGAACTTCACCTTTGTAATCCCAAGGGTTAACGTTGCAAAATTCATAAATTATCTTCCAAAATAAGTAAATAATCTTTCCAGCTACAGAAAACAACGTTGCGTTTAATATCACGTGGACCCTATCACCAAAAACCTGTAGTTTGTCAAAATTGAGCTCCGAACTCAAATAAAAGAATTGAACGTAATCAATTGAAAATATTGTAGGCTCTTAACGAAGTCTGAATTAATATTAGATTTTTATTTTTCCTGCGCAAGGTTACTACACTTCTTTGGAGCTTTGCATCATATATTGGATATTTCACTTCAGTATGAAATGCAAAAGACTGTAAAACAATGACGTGTAAATGAAGATACCTTTCTCTTTCCCTTTAAGAGTGTCTCCTGTTAATCGAAAACAAGTAGAAGCAATATTGATGAACTAATGAAAACAGGATCCCATGATAAGTATTACCTATCATAGAGTTGGACAGGACACCACTCGCCTGAAAAGTGTTCCCATTTTAATGAAATATAAAATATCTTTTGCCAAGTGTAATCGGGATTCGTCTGTGTCATTCTGTGCCACATGTAATAAAACGTTTTAACAAGAAAGCATAGTTATATGTTGCAGGGTAATCTAACTGGCGCCAAATCTGTGTAATGTAATTGACATTCTGAACTGAATCGAACTAAAAAATTAGCAAGTATTATGTACTTTTTGAACAGCCATTTTAAACAGATGTGTAAATCAGTTCATCCCTTCTCTTATTGCGTAATTATACTTTCCAATATTATTGATTTTAGAATAATTCAGAACAATAGTTCTGCATACTGCGAAGCTCTTTTCATTTCAAGATAGAACAACGAACAATGAAATACTTCGGTCACTGGTTATTTTAAAATAATTGAAACAGTTCCCAAACCTATATCTTCCAAATCTTCTTCACATTTCATCAATTCTGAAATATAGAAGATGGATCCCACGTCTTTTTCTTGCTAAGTTTTGCATACATTTTCAATTATCTACATCTTAATTTTGATAGTCTACTGAGTTACAATATAGCACGTTGCCCGATAGTCCATCATCAGTACGTTTGAAATATTTAAATGCCGACAGGAATTGTTTTAAAAAACTGTGGATAATACTGGAACAGAATACATCATTGAATCCCTCATGTGAGATCTATGCCACAATGCTATGTTCCGACATTAAATGTACACTATATGTTCGAAATCCATCATTTAGCAACAAACCCAACTTAACACAACAAGCATTTGTCACATGCGCAGCTGGATAATATTTCATTCAACATAACTGGAGAATGAGTCACAATTATAGAAATTACAACAAAATCAATAAGGAGAATTCACATAGTCACTGCAACACAGTACTTAAAAAGGTAACCTTTGGTTTTTGCTTTCAGCTTTCCATCTGTCAAGTTATAAATGCAATAAAAAAGTTCTTCCAATCAGTCAGCATCTTTTTGCAAACTGTCACTAAATCCAACACAAATGAAGAGACATGATAAAAAAATACTTTTTGTCATGAATGAATGCAATCCTTTCAGAGCTGATGGGTGTAAATTCCTTTCATACACGACTGGAGGACTCATGGAGTCTTAATTGTAGACTGTGATTGCACAACTTAAATTTTACTCACAACTTAAATTTTACTCACAATGCTACTGGATGAACATGATATGCATAAAAGGCAAACGAAATTGAAATTTGTGCTGCTAACTTTTGATGTCCATGTTAAGAAAATACACAGTTTACTTTCCATGCATGCATCACAACTCTTAACAAGCGGTGTTTTTTTCTAGCATTACGACAATGGAATAAGAAAATGTAGTTTAGACCGAGAGGTTATTGCACAAGGAATCCAGCACAGGCCATGATGTGCCACCCATGGTAACGGCTGTCCGCTGACAGTATTCTTGCTTGCCACATTTTCTATCTTAATACATGGAGATAGATTGTTGGCATTTAAAATCTGGATGAAATTCGGAGGCCTAGTGCAGGAAACATATTATAAAAATAATTACCAGTGAATTTCAGAAGAAGGTTTGCAAATGAAATGTTGGTCCTTACCACAAAGGGATGGAATATAAATGAAGGGAGGTTTTGCAAAAACCGGCCTAGCACTTGTCAGATTACAGCAGGAATACTGCGAAGCATTAGATTCCCCATCTGAGTAAAAGCATACTGGATTTGGAGGAGTTTGAAGAAGGATAACATGACTTGTATTAAGTATTGAATTGATAAGGTATGGCGCTGCTAAAAAAATTACACAGCAGATTGGACAGCACCTGAGGGGCAAAAGACACGACATTTCGGGCATAAGCCACGAGATATGAAGGCATTGTCTTATGCACAGGCATTCAATAGGATAACGCTGCGCTCATTGGAATTTAGAAGAATCTGTAGGTGCCTTATTGAAATATATAGGATTCTGAGTGGATTAAACAGGAATTATAGAAGTTGATTCATGCAAGAAGGCATAATCTCATTATAATGTATTGTTTCCAAAGACAGAAATAAAGACGCTTTTATTCTCTTAGATAGTAGTGAATCTGCGATTTCTACTGCTGTCTCGAATGTGTCGTTAAATATATTAAAGACTAAAATAGATTTACAATCAGTAAGGGAACCAATGACAAGAAAGGCAAATTGAAGCCGATCAGTTCCATCATCGTCGCATTGAATTTGGGAGCAGTCTCGATGGCTGAATTGTTACTTGTGCTCCCACGTTTCTCAGTGATCTTACTTTCAAATGCACCTTTTCATAGCCATGTCATTCTCCATCACATGAGATTTCTGCATTCGACGTGACCAATATGTTTCCTCATGAATCATTTCAAATTCGATGATCACACTTTTGATTGAAAGTGCATGTTCTCTGATATTAGTTTGTCACATTATTTCTTTGAGGTCAGTGGCTTTATTTCAGTAATATCTAGCTTGCTGTCCGCATGCGTTACAGCACAGAAAACATTTCTGCTTCAGTATTGCTGTTTCATCAAAGAGTTTTGATACATTTTCAGAAACTATGATTTATTTTGGCCTAAAATGATGCCCATTGAGTAAAGCTGTGAGCCAAAGCCTCTTACCTAAATTCTTCAGTGCTTCTTGACAGCCAGTTAACTCTGTAATACACAAAAAATCACAACACTTGATCTTCAGTGTAATCCATTGTCTATTCTTCTTGCACATTCCGTCTCCAAAATGTTTATTTTATTTTCTCAAATGTCGTCTGACCATCACACTGCCTGGAAATTTAGGAAATTTAAAGGAGCACAATGGTCAAAGTAATCCAATCCATTATAGACAGCAGTGAGACAAAGAATGCAATTAATGCATAAATGAAATTACATGTGATCGATGCTGTACAACATCATAAATTGCGAGGAGAATCTTGGTCAAAAGAAATTGAATTTTCATGCACAGAGGAGGAGCATCGTGCCAATCAGAAATCTTCGGTCCAGCAGGAAGGTTTACAGCAGTGTTGTGGACGATGTACAGATCCACAGATGTTGACGAACATGACTCCTGCTTAAGGTCTAAATGCATGAATGCTGTGAACTAAATGATTGTCGAAGATAGGGTGTGTGCTTATTATACCAGCAATATTAGTTTTACATCCCTCAATGTGTGTTTCAAAATTCCATTTATTAATTTGTGTCCTTATGCATTCTGCAAAAGACCCTTACATTCTTTTCCCATTACAGGCTGCCTGTAATTTCCTGATTGCACATTCGTGAACTGAATTCAACTCTACATTCTGGGTAAAATTTTTCAAAGCGTTCATGCTATACCACCCTTTTCCTTTTCTACATTATTTTTGCTTTAGACAAAATTGAAATTTATGCAGCAATGAGAAATCATGACAGGATCACACCAATTGCTAGATGACACTTTTGTTAATCGAAATATAATTTAAAACAATGCGAAGTTCTTGTTATCAACGTTCTCCATGGCAGTAGTTCATAGTCACAGTGTGATAGAGTCATACAGCATGGAAACAAACCATTCAGCCCAACCATTCCATGCCGATCATTGTCCCAAACTAACCTAATCCCACCCGCCTACACTTGGCCCATATCCTTTCTTTTTTTTAAAATGTTCTTGCACTTCTTCAAATAACTTTTTAATGTTGTAACTGTACTCAAATCCATTACTTCCTTTGGAAGTTCATTCCACAAACGAAACAGTATCTTCATAAATATCAAAAATTGCCTCTCATGGTTTTTTTTAAAAACAAATCCTCCTCTAATGTGAAATAAAATATCCCAATATTGAAGTGCGCCAATCGAGAGAAAATATGCATTCTATACGCCTTATCTATACACCTCATGACTTTACAAAGCTCTATAAGATCAGTCCTCAACCTCCTACACTCTAGTGAGAAATGTCCCAGCCTATCCAGGACCTCCTTGTAACTTAACCCTTAATTCCTGCAATGTTCTGTTAAATATTTCCTCAACGTTATACAGTTAAGTGTTATCCTTCTTATAGCAGGCGGACCGGAACTGGTCCCAGTATTCCAGAAAAGGTGTCACTGATGTTCTGTACAATCTCGTCTTGACATCCGAACTACGGTACTTAATGGACTAAGTTATGACAGCCGAACTAAACTATTTCATAATGAGCCTATTTCAATTCATTTCTGAGATGGTTTAATTACATCAATAGTTATGCTTATGCTAAATATGTAGTGATAGGAATAGATTATTCATTGCCACCCCTTTGAAACAAAAACTCCCCGAATGATCTCCAAACATTCGGCTTCCAACTTAATATTAACCAGCTGACTTTACAAATCTGAACTGAGTGGCAATGAAGCTCTTATATAGATGGTAAAATACCACATCGTTAGAGCTGAATTACTTTTATGGTCGAAGTAATCTCATCTAATGTTTATCCTGACAATATCATAGCATTTGTATAACACTGTCAACAAACTGAAAACAGATGTATTTAACTTTTTTAATGCATATTTTAAATATTCTATTATTTATTGTAACTTCGGTGACTGTGCATATCAGATGCAAGTGCCCATAAATGCTTGTGCATCATTTTACAGATCTCACCACCCACCTTAAGTATAATGTGGAAATTGACACTAAGATCTCTCATCTTCCATACACCCCAGGATGAGACTAATTAGTAAATGTGCCGCTGCCACTTAAACCTCAGTCAATTGCAGTACCTCACTGTACAACACTGAACTCCGTGGGTCGAATAGCTAATCTTTGAAATAAAATGGATCATTTTAACATTTTCTAAATTCATTACTCCATGACATTTGATATTCTCATATGTTAGCACATCACTATAATTGGGATCTATCAATGTAACACAGCACGTTGAATGGATGTATTGTAAATATCGATTCCTACGTAAGAAATGCACACATCTTAAGATTTTGACCAGTTACCAGTAAGGCAATTATTCGCAGCTGAAGAGGACACACCACTTGGTGTCACATTAACAATCCATTACAACAGAAATATCAACTCTTGTTACGAAGAAGAAGGAGGCTTATGCGTTGATGAGGCAAGATGGTTCAGATGATGCGAAGACGAATTAGAGATCAGCTAGGAAGGATTTAAAAAGAGAGTTAAGATGAGCAAGGAGAGGACACGAGCAGTCTTTCGCAAAAGAATAAAGGAGAACCCTAAAGCTTTCTAAAGGTAAGTGAGGAATAAAAGGATGATTAGGGTAGGCCAATCAAAGACAGAAGTGGGAAGTTGAGTGTGCACCCTGTGGAGATCGGAGAGGTGCTAAACAAACATTTCTCATCGGTGTTCACTCAGGAAAAGGAGAATATTGTAGAGGAGAAGAATGAGGTACGAGATATTAGACTAGAAAGGATCGAACAGGTGTTATTAATTCTAGAAGGATTGAAAGTAGACATGTCAGGCGACTGACTATGTGAAGTTTGCACGTTCTCCCCATGTCTGCGTGGGTTTCCTCCGGGTGCTCCGGTTTCTTCCCACAGTTCAAAGATGTGCAGGTCAGGTGAATTGGCCATGCTAAATTGCCCGTAGTATTAAGTATGGGGTAAATGGACTTGTTGGGTCGAAGGGCCTGTTTCCACGCTGTAATGTAATGTAATCTAATCTAAGTCACCTGGGCCGGATGGGATTTATTCCAGGATTCTCTTGGAAGTTAGGGAGGAGATAGCAGAACCTTTGGCTTTGATGCTTGAGTCGTCATTGCCTACAGTTTTGGTACCAGAGGACTGGAGGATTGCAAATGTTGTGCCCTTGTTCAAGGAGGGCAGTAGAAATGACCCAGGCAATTATCGACCAGTGAGCCTTACTTCTGTTGTAGGAAAGGTTTTGGAAAGGGTTATAAGAGATTAGATTTATTATCATCGAGCAAGAAACAATTTGATTTCAGGTAGTCAACATGGTTTCGTCAAGTGTAGGTCGTGTCTCACAAACCTAATTGAGTTTTTTGAGAAGGTGACCAAGCATGTAGATGAGGGTAGGGCAGTTGACGTGGTATACATGGACTTTAGTAAAGCCTTTTATAGGTTAGACATGGTAGGCCGTTGGAGAAAATACGGAGACATGGAATTGAGGGTGATTTAGCAGTTTGAATAAGAAACTGGCTTTCTGAAAAAAGGCAGCGAGTGGTGGTTGATGGAAAATATTCAGCCCGAAATCCAGTGACTCGTGGTGTGCCACAATAATCTGTTTTGGGGCCACTGCTGTGTGTTATTTTTTTATACATGACTTAAATGAAGGCATAAGTGGATACATTAGTAAATTTGCAGACAGCAGTAAAATCGTTGAAGTAGTGGACAGTGTGTAAGAATGTTACAGGTTGCAGGGGGACTTGGATAAACTGCAGAATTGGGCTGAGAGGTGGCAAATGGAAGTCAATGCAGCAAAATGCAAGGTGATGCACTTTGGGAAGAATAACAGGAAGGCCTTGTACTGGGTCGATGGAAATTAATTGGTAGTGTGGATGTGCAGAGGGATCTTGGAGTTCATGTACATAGATCCCTGAAAGTTGCCACCCAGGTGGGTAGTGCTGCTAAAAAAGCATACGATGTGCTAGGTTTCATTCGTACAGAGCTTGAGTTCCAAAGCCGCAATATCATGCTGCAACTATACAAAACGCTAGTGCGGCCACACTTGGAATATTGTGTGCAGTTCTGGTCCCCATATATCGGGAAGGATGTGGAAGCATTAGAAAAGGTGCAGGGCAGATTTACCAGGAAATTGCCTGGTCTGGAGGGAAGGTATTTTGAGGAAAGGTTGAGATACTTGAAATTGTTCTCATTGGCAAGAAGAAGACTAAGAGGCGATTTGATCGAGATATGCAAGAGGATGAGAAGATTAGAAATGGTAGACATTTGAAGTCTTTTTCCTAGGATGATAACGTCAGCGTGTACGTGTGGGCATAACTACAAATTGAGGGGTGATAGATTTAAGACAGATGTAAGAGGCAGAGAGTGGTAAGGGCGTGCGATGCCATACTTGCTAATGTAGTCAGCTCAGCCACATTAGGGAGATTTAAGCAATCCTTAGCTAAGCACATGGATGATTTTGGGATAGTGTAGGGGGACTACCTGAGAATAGTTCGCAGGTCGGCGCCACATCGAGGGCTGAAGGGCCTGTTCTGCACTGTATTGTTCTATGTTCTATGTTCTAATGTCATCATATGCAATAGTTATAAAGCGTATCACTTACTTCAATTTAATACAGCATGACACATACCTTGAAAATGATTTTTTTTTATAAGCCACCTACAATGTGGACTTCTTTTACATGTTGGAGCAAATGATGCAGGAGCAGATTTAGGTCATTCACTTCCCGAGTTAGGTCTGCCATTCCATTCTTTTAAAAATAAAGGAAATTCACGGGACATTGCTCGTGAGATCAGCATTTATTGCCTATCTCAAGCATAGTCAACACCACTGACCCCAGGGTGCAGTTAAGGATCAAGCGCATTGCTGTGTGTCTGGAGTCATATGTAGGCCAGATCAGACAGGGGCATTCAGTTCCCTTCACTAAATGATGTGAGTGAACCACGTCAGTGTTTCTTAACAATTGATTCAGTTTCATCATCAGAATTTTAAGTCCAGAAACTGTTTTGTTGATGTTCAAATTCCACCATGTGCTTTACCCAGATCTGAACCTGAGTCCCAGAGCATTTCCTAGGTCTCTGATAAAATAGTTCAGTAATAAAACTAGTAGGATAGCACGTCCAATTAAACACTTGACTGGTTCGGTCTGATATGTTTCTCAATTCCATTCACCTGACTTCTTTCTGTAACCTCTCCACATCTTGTCAATCAAGAGCCTTTCTACCTTAGTCTTAAATACATTTCATGACTTGCCCTCTCTAGCCATGTGTAGCAATGACTTGCCTGAATTCACCTCCCTTTGGCTTAAGGAATTCCTCAGTATCTCAGTTCTGAACGGCTCTGCCTTCACTCATTATGTTTGCAGTCGGATCTTTGCCTCTCCTCAATAATGATTCGGATTCCTTAACCGCTCCTCATACGACAAACCCTTCATCCATGGAATCATCCATTAAACATATTGTGTAAATTCTCCAAAGTCAGCAAATGTTTATTTTGGCATGCTGCCCAAAACCTCTCACATGATTCCAAACACTGTCTGACGTGAGCCATAGACAGATTCAGCAGTGCATCACTGATCGTAAATTTAATCCTTGTTGTAGCGAATGCTAACATTACATTTGCTGTGGTAAAATTTGCCTGTCCTCGGATGCTGCCTGAATTGCTGTGCTCTTCCAGCACCACTGATCCAGAATTACATTTGCTGTGCCGACTGCAAATTAATCTGTAAGGTACCCTTAAGCGAATCGTAAACGAGAACCCATAAGTTCCTCTGTTGTCAGATTTCCAATTTCTATCCCGTGAAAGTAACTGGTCTACGCCTGTATCCTTCTGTACAAAGCAAATATACTCACACTTTCCCATATTGGATTCAATCTGCCACATCTTTTCACGATATTCTAGCCTTTTTTACATCTTTTGCATTCACTACACCTTTTCAATGCTACTCGTCCCGCATTTAGCTTGGGTCATCTGAAAGCAAAGACAAAATGCCCTAAATCCTTTGTCGAAACCTTAAATGTATAATATGAGTAGTTGTGTTGTCAACACTAACCCTTGTGGATCTCCATTAGTTATTGACCAAGTTCCTGGACAGGACCTCTTCCCTTCTGCACTCTTTGCTGTCTGCCAGCCACTAAATCCTCTATCCATGAGTGCATATTGCAACTAATACTATGGGTGCATATTGGCTCAGCAGTATCTTGATGAAAGTCTTCTGATAATCCAAATATATCATGCCTACTGTCATTCTTTTATCTTACTTGGTCACTTTTTCTAAAAAGAATTCTAACTGATACATTAAGCCTGACCTCCCCTTGCTGAAGACGGGCTGTTCAGTCACACTTTACCTCGCACGGCAAATACTTTACAAACACATTCTTAATAATGGACATTACAATCCTACCAACGATCGAGGTAACGCTAATACGTCTATAATTTACTATCTTCCGCCTCCCTTCCTGCTTAAGCAGTTTTGCGACATTTGACTTTTTCCAGTCTGCTGAGACTCTTCATGGCTCCAATAAATTTCAACATTTATAAAGAAAGTTCATTCTTATGTGAACATCATTCACAATACTGCCGAGATTGTATCAATGATTTCAAATAATATTATGACTGGATCTCACGCATAAAGCAGACTGCATAAGTGGAAATTGATGCACATCGTAATTCCAGCTTTGCGCACTTATTTGAATCTAATATTTTTATCTTGGACCATATCATTGAGCAAACACAATCTACCTACTTTAACGACAAGGATTAGGACAGAGACAAATCTGACTGGACTGTCCTTGGCTAAAGTATTCACCCATCAGTCGGAATTTCTGTTTTGTTTTTTGGTCACAATTTGCCACTGTATTGAGATTTACCTTGACAAGTTCGCTTCTCATGACATATATGCTTGCAATTAACAAGGAAATGCAATCATTTAACAAATAAGAAAAGTAAAACATTTTGAACCAATTAGACAAAGAGGTATACTCAAGTGATGGGCATTATATTTCCTTGCAAAATGTAGTTTAGGCTGAGTTTGAAGAATGTTCAGATGCCATTGGAATGTAGACTGCCCTGGACGCGTTGAATGTCTCTTCTCGGTGGAGGAGCATAGTTATGCAAATCGCCCAGGCCCTATTGGCTTTGACGTGCAGAAGTCAGTAATGCTGTGATAGTTCAATACGTTAGCATGGGAAATCTGCAGCATTCACTTATACACGATGGTGCATATTGGAGGGAACAGTTGATATACCAATATATAAACAAGTCGGACTGTATACTGGAGCAGGAATGAATTCAGAATTTCCCAGAACAATACAGACATCTGCTTGTTCAATGTCATAGAATCTTATTTGTCCTTGTCATCATCGTCAGCATGCCAATTTTGGCGACACACATCTAAGTCACAATCTTTTGAGTTTCCCTACCCGTCCATCTACTCATAATAAAGCCCTCCCTGCAAATCATTGCTGACAGAAATGCTGTGAACATCAGCGGAATTTTAGATAATTTTATCAGCTCTGAACTTTGACAATTAATGGCTTCAAAGGCTTATCTAATTTGTCTATGACCACAAATTTCTGCTGCAATCTGATTCAAATGGCCATTTAGTTTGAACTCAGCCATGTTGTAATAACTTTGATATCTGCCAAAGGTGGTGTTCTCTTTTTACCATTGGAGAATGAAACGTGCTCTGCTTTTGACACTTCATGTCAATCCAGTGTATCAAGAATGAACTGTTATCCGTTCGATTAATTAAACTACCATCATCCGACGGCACTAACAATCATTTGCCTTTGCTATTTCCGATATTTGTTTGCACAAATGCTGGCGACATGAAGATGCAACAAGAAAAAAAATAGCAGAACAAAGAAGATAGTTTTTGGGATAAAATTCAAATGAACAAGCATCAAAACAATTTACCTTTCTCTTTGTCTTGCAGTTTCTCCTCTGTTCAACAAATACTTATTTCACTTTCAAGTTGTTTGGAATTGATCTCAATGATATTCATATGCAAATTGTATCAGATTGTTGACAGTACACTTCGCAATTTATTTTTCTCATATACAGTCTTTCTAATAACAGTTAGCTGATATGTAGATGTTTATTGCATATTGATGTTCCTCTGTATACAGACTGCTCATTATTGTTAGATAATTAGTTAGCATACATTGACCACCAATCCGCCTTGAACTTTCTTAGAGTTCTTCAAATGTGAGTCAGACATACTTATTTTGCAACAATACATAAGGAGAGAAAATATTAAAGCAAATTAAATGATGTCAATTAGTCATAAAATCAAGAAGCAGTTCAAATTAGTAGTAATGCATAAATTGTTTGACATAATGCCAGAACGTTGAATGTTGCAGCTTTCAACTCTGTTTGCTACACGAGTAAAATCAAAATTGCGTAAAGGAGCATTGTTGGATATGGGTAGACGTTTTATTTCAAGTCTATTTCTGAATGGCACCCATCTGGATAAAATGCCATTTTCTTCTTAAATTTGGAGATTGTATTCGTTATTACATCCAACGACTATCATTGTAAAACAAACAAAACAACAGACATATAAAACCACACAGTGACTTTATGAAGTATACTTCAGTCGGGTGACAATCAAATCGATGTCAGACTTTGCGGCTGTGAAGGTAAATGAAAGTTAAGTGTTCTTCCTTCTATGGAAGTTGCAGAAACTTTGGTGAAGAAGAAGTAAAGGCGAAGTCATCTACAAATAGACACACTTTGTTTATTTCTTTCTAAGTTAAGGTACAGTTCCTGCTATAGTTGTCATGCTATTTATGCCATTACTACTATGCTGGAGAGAACATTTGCCTTGGTACTGGAATCACATACTGTGGTACTTGCTGGTGTGCTAGCATATAAACAGAATGTTTCAAATATATGTCTGGTTTAGCTGTCATGATGAAATTATCCATTATCCAGGGACTGCTGAGTCTGTTACCATGAGGACTTTTCGACACCTCTCCCCACCCCCCCCCCCCCCCCCCACCCCACTACCCAAACCTCCTGATAGTAAAATCCATCTTTTCACTTACCAGCTTTGTAACTTCTGGCAAAATATTCATTACGTGCAGACATGTTGACATATTGCAGGCCAGACCATCTTAAACAGTTCAACACAATAGTCTGGGTATGTATTGGTTGCTATGATACCAAACATCTGCAAAGTAGATCATTATGGGCAAACTAGACGTAGCATTAAGCATTTGCCAGAGAGTGGGGAAGAACGTGAAACACTTCGTTCGGCAAGGAGATGGTCTTGCTATGTATCACGTTGCTTTGAGGTGAAAACTGGATGTTTTTTGATTAGGCACAAGGGCTGTTTTGGAAAGGCATTCAGTGGGGGCACTTCAGCGCATGACATTAAAACCAGTATAAAATTAATGTGTGGGATCCCCTCAGTTCATTTCGACAGGTGCTGTGGAAATAAATATTGATATTTAAGGGCAGATTGCACCATGGATAGTGCATCCCGGTAGCACAACAGAGTGCATAACACAAGTTACAGCTACAGAGAAGCTGTCGGGAGAATGATCAATATTAATTTTTGAGATTTCCATTCAAATGTCTGACCATGGCAGATAAAGAAAAAGTGCACTGAATCTGTTTTTTATGTTTTTTCAAACGTTTATATCTTCTGACCAATGGAATACGGAGCAACAGAGTAGAACCGTGGTGGGAGCGGTCTTTGAATGTGTTAGTTTTCCCGACACAGGAGGCACTATACATCGTTTCAATGGACGAAAAGCTGATTTACGTGATGAACTAGCTGTATTCCTGACAGTCGATCATTTATTTACTGTCCAAAGTTACTACCAACAATACTCTGATCTATGCATCAGTGTGACCATATGGTCTATGGATCAGGAAGTCGAGGATCCAATTACAGAGAAAGGAACTGAGACCGACGTTTTATAATATGGGTGCCATGGATTGAGCACAGAGACCTTTTTCATGGTTAACTATTCAAGAGTGAGCTACCTGCGTAAGAGAGATAGCGTTGCAAATGGAATTACACGCTACTGCATTTCAGAGACAAGACCGTAATGTTTTCACGGCCAAAATAAGAATTCGGATTATATACAGTAGACCGACAAAACTGCAGAGGCAGATAGTGGGAATATGTTGCCCGACACAGTGAAGACCAGCAGGCAAAATTGGAAACTTGATCCGACAATTTACAAACGTAAAATAAGCCCGAGATACAACTCATTTGATTTGAAATGCTGGAGTCAAGGGAGCTTTGGAAAAATGAGAGTGCGAAGTGGAGCGCCACCTGAAATGAAACACTTGCTTTTTTGAGAACAGGCAAATATAAGACTAAATAAATGGCATACCCACCAGTGCAATGTGGGAGAAACGTCTTGCATGAGCTAAGGGAATAAAAGGAATTCCTGTCCAGCCCATGATGTAAGAAATAAATTCTGCGCAGAAGCTTCTTGCCAAAAAATGTAGGTTATGCTGAAATTGGCCGTGTTCCCTATGATAGAGAAATTTACAAAAGCTGTGGACAGTAAGTAATTCCTTAGACTGCAGGTTTGGCAGAGGCCTGAAATGCACCTGAGAAAAAAGCAGTGGGATATGGCTGTGCTTGATATCCGGGCTGAGTACTAACATTTACGGAGATCTGTCCATAGATTTGGTACCTGGAGTAATGATAAATTGGCTTGGGATGGGGTGGATGGGAGGGGAGTTGGGCGCAAATAGCAGATGTGCGAATACGGGTGCCATTTCCAATCAGGAACATGCCACCACTGTACTGGATAATAAATTCAAAACATCCAGTGCTGGTTCTCCTTCTGGATCCTCTACTCTATACTCTCTGCCGTGCGCTGGCACCTAACCTCTCTACAGTCAGCTATGCCACAACTGAGCACCACAATCTCTCAGAACTGCAAAGGACCCCAACTGTATTTCGTCCTCAGAAGAATTCATACTCTCAACAAACGATATTTCTACACAATTTCCAACATAAAAAACTGTAAGTACAACAAACAGTTTTACAACATTATGCCACTCAATAGTCACTGTTCCTCGAACAGCCCTCACTTCCCTCCTGGCACCTTCTCTTGCTACTACAGGAATTGCAAAATCTGCACCCATCACTCCCCACTCACCTCCGTCCAAAGCCCCAAAGGAGCCTTCCATATCCATCAATGGTTCCCCTGCCCTTCCACACAAGTCAATTGTATTATCTGTTGCTCCTGATGTGGTCTCCTACATATTGGGAAGACTGGACATCAGCTTGCAGAGCGCTTCAGAGAACATCTCTGTTACACCCACACCAATCAACCCCAATACCCCATGGTCGAACGTTTCAACTCCCCATCCCACTCTGCCGAGGACACGCAGGTCCTGGGCCTCCTCTATTGCCACTCCCTTACCACCCGATGCCTGGAGAAAGAACACTTCGTCTTCCTCCTCGGAACCCTTCTACCTACTGACATCAATATGGACTTCACCTGTTTCCTCATTTCCCCTACCCCACCTTACCCCAGTTCCAAATTTCCAGCTCAGCACCGTCCTCAGAACTGTCTCTCCTGACAATCTTTCTGCCCACGTATCCGCTCCATCCTCCTCTTCAACCTGTGAACTTTACCCCCACCTCCATTGACCTATTGCAACCTCAGCTACATTATCCCTAGCTCCACCACCTCTCATTTATCCCTCCACCCCCGAGGCTCCAACCTCGTTCCGACGAAGGGTCATTGCCTGAAACGTCGATTTTCCTGCTCCTCGGATGCTACCTGATCTTCTGTGCTTTTCCAGTACTGCTCTAATCTTGACTCTAATCTTGACTCTAATCTTCAACATCTGCAGTATCTACTTTCGTTCTGATGAAATAGTAGCTGAGCAATTAGGTGATGCATAGAAAACCATCATGAGGTAAACCGTTGTTGGAAAAAAATCAGGAAAGAAACAAAATAACGCTCTCCAATGTCACTGTATACACAAGAACACTTTTGAGATGGCCACGTACAATTGTAAAGTTTATGGCCTTGCAAACCTTGCTAATAGTTGCAATCACAAAATGTATGACAATGAGACAATCTTTGTGCTAATGCTGAATGAAACTATTGCAATTTGGTGGATTAATATGATTTAACACAAAAGCATGAATTAACCATTTCATTGTTATCCAGACATATGTTGTTTTTGAAAACATTTATTTTATTTCATATGAGTCAAATCAACGCTGATTTATGATTAACTATTTGCAATACCACAGCATGTAAATCTACTTAGTTTGATTTTAAGTGCCACCTAATGGCAAATATACGGCCTGTTCATTTCTGTTTGGAAACATGTTATTGACCAGTGCGTTTTACACCAAAATGATTAGACGATAGCAACCAAATCCACCAAGAAAACGATTGTGAAAATTAACCAGATCGTATTGTGCTCCTTGCTTACTGCTTGTTGTCTCTTTAATTTTCCTTCACAATGGCTTGTAAATACTGCCACATATAATATCAGTTTGCAGCTATCAAATAATATGTGCGCGGTTATATGATATTTTAATCACTTGTCTGGGTATTAAGGACGGAATGCAGTGTACAGTGCGAAACCATGACATTTTCAAACCAGATCATTAAGGATTTATTGGACGTAACAATACACATTTGCTGGAGAGTGGAAAGGCAAGTAATAACTGGCTGTTTTGCACGAAGGTAGCCTTGACGTGCGAATAGGCCGTTTTGGAATGACAACTCGACTGGTTTTTGCAATGGCACTTATGAATGTTTGGGAAAAGTACACAGAAAAGGCAATTTAGCACCAATATGATTTCTAGTGGACCATATTAAAAATTGGGATTTTGGCAGCTTGTCGGACTTCACAATCGTTCTGAATTTTGATCGGTACCACAGAAATAATAGTCAGCTCCAAGTGCCAACATTGTGAGGTGCCGCGACATGCGAAAGAATTTTCAGCTTATTCGTTTGGATACGTCTCATTAGGTTAAGGTAATCAGTTTATTATTATTTTTTTCAGTAGATATGAAATAATTCAATGTATCAAATTGCATGTGTCTTCTTGCGTTCATTTTGATCAAACCTTCAAGAATTAATAACTTCATAACGGGGAGGGAGGACATTGCCCTTTCTGATTTTTCATTTGTTTGACGGTGGGGATGGGGGAGGAGTGCGGTGAAATCCAGGAGTCTGATATTGTTCCCCGCATGGAGTAAGACTTCAAGCCAATGTGTCGATTTTTCATGCAAATAAACCTGTCTTATGGTGGAAGGTAGACTTATGATTATTAGGCATGAGCAGGAGTGATGGGCATGAACAGTATAGTGCCAATCATTATGTAGTCAGTAATTTTGATCAAGAATAACGAGATACATTTTTATACATAATGGAATATTTATGTAGTTACTAAGAAACATCTTGTGACAGAAATTGTAAAACACTGCAGCTTAGATTTTAAAAATGAGATTTATAGCAAAGTAAACTTTTCAAGCATTTCAGCAGATTATGGGAAGTTTGCTCACCTAAATCTTCACGAGACTGTTCACTGTTTAATAATTCTAAGATAAACAAATGCTCATGAAAATAAAAATAAATCAACTTTGTAATTGCATTTGAAGCAACGTATTGAGTATGTTTATCCCTTTTACATTATAAAAATCAGATCAAATATTTACGTGACTAAGGAATGTATCACAAGCATTCATTCTCCAAAAATCAGTAAATATTCAGAGATGCGACCAGAGCTGCTGATCTGCTGATGTTGAGCTTCAGAAAACTCACAAATGATGTCTCCTTTTAGACAAACTTTTCTGTACTCGTTGAATGAAGGAACTACCCAGCCTAACTCCATTTCACTCTAGCCGTGCAAGGGGCCCAGATCCTGGTTGCTTTAAATCTATTTGCTGTTCTTAAAATTAAAGCAGAAAAAAATGCATCGAAATCGATGTGAAGCGTTTTCTTTACCACCCCATATTAATTAGAACAACAATAAAACTATATCACATGGTTCTGCGCCCTTCCATCAAGAAAATTAAGTCTTCCCTATTCATTCTGTTCAGGTGTCTCTTAATGATCCATTACACAATTTAGTTTCTTTCCCAAACTTCTCCGTGTGCAGCAAGATATTCTTGACTTGTTCAATTTTCATCTGGGCTGCAAGTTACAAGATATGATAAATATCGTGTTCATATCGAGAGAATATGCACTGTCGTGTGTCTTTCATGCAATGTGTATGGACATATTTTGTTTTTCAGAAAAAAAACAATCTGCTGGAATTATGCATCAAATACACCAGTTGAATTAAGTTTCTAATTCAGTAATCAATTTCTAAAACAATGAAGTGAAAGACCTCTTAAGTCTGACTTAAAATTTATTTACGTGTCGTGACACTTTGAAATATCTGCAGATTTGTAAGCTAAACACAAACACTTTCCGTACTCCTTTCAACAACCTCCATTTTATCATGTGTGCCCTTCCACCTTATTCCGTATTAGGAATATGGACAATGTAGTTAGAAACATTAATATCTTGTGTCCGTATTTCACTCCAAATCAATCTGCAAACAGCAGCAGAGCCAGCAATAACCCCTGAGATATGCCCTGGAAAGTATCTGTCATTTGCAGAGTAAAGGCTCTTCAACAATCTGCTTTGCTTTCATTTTTGTTCTCGTATTTTGACTCAAATTCTCCACAATGTCCCATATTCTGTGGTACAATAAATTTTGTCAGTAATCTTGCAGTTGAGCCATATTTTCCTTTCGTCTACGTAAACAATATCACTGCACTATATTTTTGAATATTCCATGATCGTTGCTCAGAAAAAAGTAAGCTAATAAGAAAACAACAAAACAGTAAGCAAACACTTAACAAAACAAAATCTGATGATCACTGATGGATAGTGCGTTTCCAAGTAACGATAATCATATCTCTCAATTTTGTATGAAATTATTAGCCCACCGACGAACCTTACTGATTTGTGTCTAATTACTTGCTCAATTCACTGGACCCTCTTCGTATTTCAGTATTCAAATGTTACAGCGTTGTTTTTTTTTCTGTTTCCAAACTGATGCAGTGCCTGATTTCCCGCTGTGAATACCTTTATGGATATTGTAATTTATTGTTGCATTCGACACTAATGAAACAATTCCAGAGTACATAGAGACCAATCATGGAGTCAGAAAGCATGCAAAAAAATCCTTTTCTTCAAACCGTCCACCTGGAACATAACCTCAAACTTCTAAATAACCTCCCACACAAGTGCTGCTGGCGCATATCCTTCCAAAACTCTCTGATTCATGAACTTATCATTGTAATTGTGCCCACATCCAACACACCCTCAGGAAGTTCATTCCACAGACATCGATTATTTAACTTTTAAACTATTTCAAAATGTATGAGTTTCAATATTTACATAGTACTTAGACAGTTTAAGAAATATTATAATTTGTGTATCTCAGTTATTCCGTGATTAGCAAAGCATCTACACAAGCATTTAAAGGTTTATTGTGGGAGTGAACTGCAAGAAAAAAAATCTAATGATGGGGTTACACGAAGTTATATCGTTATTTGATTGATCCTTAAAGAATACCAGGAGGCGTAAAGTAATGCCTCAAGTCTGAAATGTGCACCATAAAGTTCTGAGTTAAAATAACCAGCAATGCCTACAAATGGAGTATTTAAATTCCATGGAATTATTCACAGGCAAGTAAACTTCAATGACATGGCCGATCATAATGCTAAATGTGAGATTTTAAAAAAAAATTAACTTAATGTTTAACGATAGAATATATATTTTGTATGTTGCATCAAATTCGATCACGATCTACCATGACAATATTTGATTTTGAATCGTTCTGTAAATGCTGAATGATAAAATCATGCTGACCGAGATACTGGTTCAAATGAGAAGCAAGCCTTTTAAGGTGGAGGTAAGGAGATATGGCTTCATTAAATGTGCTTGACACTTGGAACTGTCTAGAAAATTGGGTCATGCAGATTCAAGCATTGAACATGAGCGAAATAGACGTTGAAATAGTTGTGTTTCCTAACATAATTAGTTTGTATGAGATAATGTACAGAGGAAATACAAGTAAAAACTCAGTCTGAATGGCAGTGCAATCTTAATCACCTCAGTGGTCTAATGCAGCAGCTTCACTCCTCTCATATATTTGAAATCCGACTGAAGCTGTAATTTTGGCAGGTGGTTCAGTGGTTAGCACTGCTGCATTACTGCACCAAGGAACCATGTTTGATTCCAGCCTCAGATGACTGTCTGTGCGAAGTTTGCATATTCTCTCCGGGTCTGTGTGGGTTTCCTCCGGTGGTCTGTTTTTCTCCTATAGTCCAAGGATGTTCGGTTCAGGCGAATTGGCCATGCTAAATTGCTCATAGTGTTTGGTGCACTACTCTTCGGGAAATGGGCTACTTTTTGGTGGGTCAGTGAGGATGTATTGTGCCGAAGGGCCTCTTTTCACACTGTAGGGGAGTCTAATCTAATAAAATAATGACACTGTTTAACTCAAGTTTTCATAGATAAAATTGTAACGGTACCTTTTTTCTTTGTATTCAGTTTTTCTTCTGTTGAAAATGAAGATTAGATTTTATTTAGGGATATGCCTTTATAATTTATGTGCAATTAGTCGAAGTAAGCTCCAAAATAGTAAGGCTAAAATGAGTCGAATATGTGCATAACAAGTCTCCACAATTAATAGGAAAATGATAAAACAAAATATGCATAAGAATAATTCTTGAACAAAAGTAAGAATCCAAGCTCTTCACCAGAATATTGCTACGGTACGATAGAAATCTCATTGAGATAGAAGTCAGTGAATACTTGTAAATTCCCTTCTAAACGACTCACAACATGAACTGAATTGTCCATGTTCTGTACAAAAATCAGAATACTCTGATATCCATGTGCACCACTCTCACATATATCAATGATGCCCTCACTAAGAAGAAATTGTTTTTAGGAAAGAGGCAGGGTATGAGCTGGATGAATGAAAAAAAGGAGTTTATTAGTCAGCCAGGGATGAAGTGCCATAAAATTAGAGGGTGTCTAATGTTGTGCCATTATTTAATGAAGCCTGCAGAAAAATACCTGCGAGCAAGAGACCAGTACTTTTATGGTGGGTGGTTTGTGAGAGTGGTTTTCTGAGTGACAGGATTGACATACTTTCGGATAGGCAAGGACCCGTTGGGGATCGTCAGCATGGTCTTAGATATTGAAAGTCGTATGCCACTAATTTGATGCAGTTTCTTAAGAGGAGGCAAATAAATTAGGTGAAGGCAGTGCGATAGAAATCGTCCAAATGGACTTTCGAAAGGCCTTTCACAAAATGCGACATGGTAGATTGTTTAGTAAGTTTTAATCTCAAGGTATCCAGGCAGAGATAGCCGAATAGACACAAAATGGGCGGCATGGTGGCTCAGTGGTTAGCACTGTTGTCTCACAGCACCAGAGTTCCCAGGTTCGATTCCAGCCTCGGGTGACTGTCTGTGTGGAGTTTGAGCATTGAGTTTGTGCGGGTTTCCTCCGGTTTCCTCCCACGCTCCAAAGATGTGCAGGTCAGGTGAATTGGGCATGCTAAATTGACCATAGTTTTAGGTGCATTGGTCAGAGGGAATTGGGACTGAGTGCGTTACTCTTTGGAGTGTTGGTGTGGACTTGTTGTGTCGAAGGGCCTGTTTCCATACGGTAGGGAGTCTAAAATTGTTTTGGCAAAAGCTGGCAGTAGAGGTGTGCATTTCAGACTGGAGTTCTGTGATTACCAGTATGCTGTAATGTTTGGCGCAGGAGATACTGATATTCGATATTTATATAAATGGTCTGGTTGACAATTTACGGATGAAACTGTTATGAAATTGAAGACGTGTACTGTACCTTTAAGAGAGAGAGAGAGACTGCTATTCAGAACTCAGAGCTTAGAAATCTTAGAGTGTACATGAAAATGAATAAGGTGTAAAATTTGGCTGTGGAATGTATAGCTAACTTGGGTGCTGTTTCGACAACAATTCAAGCTTAACCAAATCGTTTGAAGTCTGATCCAAGATACCAAAACCCAATTGAGTTTGAGTTTATTGTTTTGCCAGCATCGAATCAATGCGATGAACTGACATTGGAGATACAAAAATGCAGGCATATAAAAAACTGAGCAGAGCATCTGCCGTCGAAAGACACCAACGAAATTAGGAAACACTCTGTATCAAACGTATCTTTTTGTATGAAACGTATTTGCAGTAAAAAGAAAGAAGACGACCCAGAAGATGTTCAACTGGAAGAAGACCGACACCAAAGACGACAGACAATGAATTGTTTTGAAATTAATTTGATGTAATTTTAATAAGTGTCTTATCTGAATGGTATATTGCCATAGAGTTGGAGGCAAGTAATAGGCAATTAAGTGGAAGGAGGGTTCAAAGTTATGAATTGTTGTTTAATGCCCATTTTAAGATTAAATAATAAGTTGATAATACTTTCTTTACAGACAGGAACTTGGGAGATCTCTGTCACTCATCTTTGAATATATTAGGGGGTGAGGGGTATTTTTTCTGGGTGTTTGGTTTAATTAATAAAAGGGTTCACCACTGTTTCGTCACAGTTTGGGGGCACGTACGGAATTTGGAAAGGTTTAGACTGATCCATTCTGAGATTTGGACAGAGTTGAACAGCTTTACTGCACGAAATATCCCAGCAGATTCAATCAATTGCCGGTTAGCGTTCTTGATCTTTAAATAAAACACGGGTGAGACTTTTTTTTACAATTTATTTCGTTACTTGTGATTGGTTAAATTAAAATTGAGAGAAATGGCTCTTAACATTGCTAACGATATTCTGGGATATGGAAATACTTCCCAAATTTGTCAAGAAGGATTAGAAAGACAGTAGAATAATATACTTTTACAATTATCAATCAGATTAGAATTGGGTTAAACTAGAAAGGAAAGCGGAAACTCTAATGGGGTTGGTCAAGTACTTCGTTGTATCAGAGAAACAGACAAGTGCAGAAGAGTTATAAAAACTCAAATTTCAATTGAGGCAAATAGACTTAGATGATACAGAAAGGGAAATAAAATCCACGTGAGAAGAGAAAGAGAGTGAGAAGAAAAATATAAAGAGGAAAAAAGGGAGAGAGAGGTGAAATTGAAAGTGGGAGAAGGTCCTTACCTGAGCAAAGAGAGAGAGAAGATAGAGAAAGAGAAAGGGAGAGAAAATATGTACTTCAAAAGTTGGACATTAGTCAGGACCGTCAAGTTATGAGGATGGACATAAAGAGAGACGTTTGTGATGTTTGCAATCATGTCACTTCAAAGCCTTCTTCATTTAATTTGCAAAATTGGCTAGACGAACGGAGTGGTCAGAGAACTTGTGGGTAATGCTAGTTCAGACTAAGCTGGTAGACAGAACTAGTGAGCTATGTACAGCGCTGTCAGGTGAAGTGTAAAACCAGGTCAAACCTATTTTGCTTTTGAAATAATTAAATATCGCAATTTTGGTAGATGGACGGGGGTCTTAAAATACACAAGACCTATGAGACTTTACGATGCGATAATACCCCTGAAGGAGTTACAAAGATCATTTTCAGAAATGATAAAAAGATCATGTGGATAATCAGAAGGTTCAAGAAGTAAAAAGAGTGGCAGAGATGGCAGATGAATAAAAATTGGTGAACAAGGCAAAATTTGGCTTCTGGCAAGAATTTCATCCCAATGATAGATAGAAATTAGGAAAAGGGGAGATCCTACAGTACAAAACAAATTCGAGAATGCCCTGGCAATTGTTTCCACAGATGAAAGAAAAAGATGCCCAAGAGGGTGAAATGGAGGTTAAAGGCGCATGTGTTTATTTTGTAATGGAGTGTGATTACATGAACTTACAGTGCCAGTGGTTTAAGAAAAGGTGTTTTCCCTGCCAGAGGTGGGACACATAAAGTCACAGTGCTGTTCGATGAAGAAAATCACTGTGGGGAAAGTTGTGTTCCAGGAGGCTAGTGAAAGTAGTAAATGAAACCTCAAGAAAAGGAGGTGCACAGCCTAGGCAAGAGCTAGGTGTTGAATATGTTGCCGGATCTCTGTAAAGACGTAACCTCTGTTGGAAATGGCTACTCAGGAAGAGCAGGGTAGAAGGACAAGAAGTGATAATTTTGAGAAATATTGGATTCAATAAGTCTCTAAAAGTCAGAAGTTAATGTATTTGCACTCTTTCTAGCATGTTACCCGAAAGAGTGGTCAGTTGTGCAAAATATTGTCAGATATTTATTGCATCCTGTGTAAGTTCAGGTTTCAGATACAAGTCAAGACTGGAAAACTAATAGTGGGAAAGATTATCAGAGTGACAGTTCATGGAATGCAGTTTGTTCTTGGGAAAGATTTAATAGGATCCAAGTTGGGAGTTGCACCCTTTGTTGGAGAAGGCAAAGGAAGACCAGGTAATGGAGGAGTGAAAAGAAAAATTCCCGGAATTTTTCCAGACTGTTCAGTAAGAGAATACCACAATCATAAGTCACAGCAGGAAGCAAAACCTAAAGAGAACGACAAAGGAGCTGAATTTCATTTTGTGGACACCCTAATCCAGATAGATGCGAGATGCTTCATTTTGGGAAAGCTGCAAAAAAATTCTGAACTGGTAGAGTGTCAGGCAGAAGTGTTTAGTCCTGAAAGGCTATTCAACTTACAACAGAAAGACAAGACAATAAAATGTATGTACAGATGCATGGTCTGAAAACAAATCAGAATGCATTCCTGAGGCTTGTTATCTTAAAGACAGAATCATAAAACAAAATGGAGATGACCGCAGATTATTACAGAGGAGAAATGGGCGAAAGCGCACCAGATTGTATTGCTGGTAGCACACAGACAAGAAGTGTTACAGTTAGCATTGAGTTACCCGAAAGAGATCGGCTAGATGTGAGGAAGACCCAGATCAAGGTACAAAAGAAGATCTATTGGATTGGACTGCACAAAGTCGTGATTACATTTTGCCATGCATGTCATTTTTGCAAATGGTAGTTAACCACAAGCACTAATAAAACCAGCACCTTTGTTGCCAATTTTCACTTTCAAAGACCCTTTCACTTGGATTATGTAGGCCCCTCACGAAAAGTCTGGGTGGGAACCATTATTTCCTAACCATAATGGATGTGTCTACCAGATTTCTGGAAGTATTTTCATTATGGAGTATTAAGGTGAAAAGTATAGTGGATGAATTAGAAGATTGTACTATGTCATATGGGCTACCTATAGAGTTTCAGTCACACCAAAAGTCTAATTTTACTGAAGAAAATTGTTTAAGGAAGTCATGATTGCTTAGGTACACAGCACTTTAAATCAAATGCGTATTATCCTGAATTCCAGGAGCTTTGGAAAGTTGGATCAGACCCTGAAGACAATGTGATGAGCATACTTTTAGGATTAATCTAATGATTCAGATAAATGTATCAAACTGGATTGAGTTTTTGAAAAACAACAAAGAGGATTGACGAGGGCAGAGCGGTTGATGTAATTTATATGGACTTCAGTCAGGCGTTCGACAAGGTTCCCTGTGGGAGACTGATTAGCAAGGTTAGATCTCACGCAATACAGGGAGAACTGGCCATTTGAATGCAGAACTGTCTCAAAGGAAGAAGACAGATCAGATGGGCCAATGAGATTAGAAGTGGAAGATGGAGTTTAATCCAGATAGATGCGAGATGCTTCATTTTGGGAAAGCAAATCTTAGCAGGACTTATACACTTAATGGAAAGGTCCTAGGGAGGGTTAGAATATTTCATGCAATTCTCGTCTCCATCTTATCGGAAGGATGTTGTGCGACTTGAAAAGGCTCAGAAAAGAGTTCCAAGAATGCTGGCCGGGCTGGAAGATTTGAACTATCGGGAATAGGCTGAGGCTGTTTCACCTGGAGGCTGATGGGTGACCTTATGGAGATTTATAAAATCATGTGGGGCATCGATACGATAAAAAGTCAAAGTCCCTTCCCTGGGGTGGTGGTCTCCAGAGATAGAGGACATAGGTTTAGGATGAGAGGGGAAAGATACAAAGGAGACCTAAGGGACAGCTTTTTCATGCACAAGGTAGTATGTGTATGAAATGAGCTGTAAGAGGAAGTGGTGCAGGCTAGGACAATTGCAACATTTAAAAGGCACCTGGGCGGGTATTTGAATAAAAGGGGTTGGAGGGATATAGCCGGATGCTGTCAGGTGAGACTTGATGGGGTGAGGGTATTTGGTTGGCATGGACGGGCTGGATGGAAGGGTTAGTTTCTGTGCTGTACATCTCTATGACTCTATTAATGGGAATAGGTTAGTGAACTACCTGTCTCAGGGACAAGTAGCCTAGTTGAAAGCTTTGTTGCAGCAGTATGGGGCATATGGAGGAATAAGATTAGGAGGACTAATAGGATTATTGTGCATGAAATGTAAGTAGGGAATTGTGTTCCGATTAAAAAAAAACCTGCGCTGCAGTCCTTATCCTCTCAAAGCAATATTGGTCCAGAATGAAGTGGATGCGATTTTCAAAGAACATATCATCGAATCGAGTCAGAGTGAGTGGACTTCAGTGATTGTTATAGTTCACCAACCTGATGGGACTAAACAATTTTGTTTGGACTATCAGAAGTTGAATGCTTTAACAAAATCGGTCTCATATACAACACCAAGATTGGATGACTATGTAGAGGAAGTTGAACAAGCCAGTTCCATCAGAAAGTTTGACTTACTGCGTGGTTATTGGCAAGTACCTTTATCAGAGAAAGTGAAAGAAGTTTCTGCATTTGTAATTGCAAATGGGCTATATCAATTCAAAGTCCTTTGGAATTTAGAACGCACCAGCGATATCCTTTGGAATGAAGAACACACTAGTGAACAGATTGATGAATTGTGCAATTATCTGGATAATTTAGTGATGTTTAACGAGTCATGAGAATATTACATTTGGCAGAGCTCTTCGAACGATTATGAGAAGCGAAACTGGTAATAGACTTAAGGAAAACATAATATGCACAGGGAGAGTGACGTTCTTGGGACATAACATTGGTCATGAAAGATTGACCAGGCAATGCAAAAGCAAAGATCAATGACGAGTTTTCACGACCAATGCAAAGAAAGAGGTGTTTCGCTTTTAGGAGTAAATGGATTCTACCGAACATTTGCTTCAAACTTCAGAAGCATATTTGGACTGCTCACAGGTTTAATAAGAAGAATTACACAATTTAGGTCGGCAGAACAATGTCAAGAGCCATTTGGCAGTTGAAAATCAGTATTACACTGCACCAGATTTAGCCACACCATTTTTCGAAACTCTTCAGACTTGCAATTGAAGCTACTAATAAAGGAGTTTGAGCTGCACTGCTACAGGAGGAAGACATTGGAATTGAACTACCTATTGGCTATTAAAATTCATCATCCACCATGGAAAATATTTTACCATCAAAACGTTATTATGAAGTTGGTACAGGCTTTATAACTTTTTGATATTTATGGAACGAGCAATATATCAGAGTCAGTTGTGTACACAGAACAAAATCCTACTGGGCAAATTAAAAGACAAAAATATGAGACTTACATTGGAATCTCATGGTCCAGACTTTTAAGATAGAAATTGCACAAGTTGTGGATCGTAAAAATGTGATAGCATTATCACAGATTTAAAGTGATTTAAAGTACAAGGTATAGATAAGATTGGACAGATCCCCGATTTATAATATATATAATAACGAAAAATGGAGCCATGTATTCATTATGATGGCTCATTTTTTTCTGAAATGGTAGGTGTGATGAAGTGGAAGACGTGTACTGCACCTTTAAGAGAGAGTGAACGCTGTTCATAACTCCGTGCTTACAAGAACCTGTAAGATATGATTAGATGACAGTCTCAGAGTGTCCGGGTAAGTTGAAGATATACAACTTTTAGATGTGAAGTGGATACCTGTGTTGGTTGTTACTGTGACATCAATTCAAATTTAATATGTCAATGCAAATTATGCTCCAGAATACTAAATCCCTATCGTGTTTGAATTTATTGTTTTGCCAACATCGAACCAATCCAATGATCCGATGTTGCCGACATAAAAATGAAGGCATTTTGAAAATTGGACGGAGAAACTGCCATTGATTGAGACTCAAGAAATTAAGATGCTATCTCCATCAACATTATCTTTTTTATCTGAAACATACTCGCAGTAAAAATAATGAATACATCCCAGGGAGATCTTCATATGGAAGAAGGCAAACACCAGAGACAACAGCCACTGTGTGGATGCGAATTTAAGTTGATGTAATTTTAATGAGTGTCTTATTGGACCAGAATATTGTTGTAGAGTTGGAGGCAGTTAATAAGCAATTAAGGGAAAAGGGGGCTGTGAGTTGTGAATAGTTGTTGATTGATGTTCACTTTTCGAGTTAAAGCATACATTGATATTATTTTCTTTAAATAGTGGAATTGGGAATTTCCCGTCACTCATCATTTAACAGATTACGGGGAAAGGTGAGCTTTTTCTGTGAGTTTGGTTTCATTAAGAGAAGGGTTCACCACCGTATCGTAACAAAACCAAGATTGCTGCTATTGTGGAGAGTGAAGAAGACAGCCTGGGAATGGAATGGCATTTTCAGAAGCTGGGCTAATGGGCTGAAGAACGGCAGATGGACATTAATTTCGATAATTGATGGTGTTACATTTTAATATGTCAATCCAGGGCAGGATTCACCCTGGCATTGGAGTAGCATTGGGGAGATTTTCTGTTCAAAGCGTTCTCGGGGTACATGTTCATAGCTCATTGAAAGTGGAGTCACAAGTAGACAGGGTGATGAGGAAACATTTCGGAATGCTTACTTTCATTGTTCAGATAATTGAGTAACGTAGTAGGGACGTCTTATTTCAGCTGGACAAGACGTTGGTGAAGCCACGTTTGGATAACTGTATGCCTTTCTGATCGCCGTACTATGCAAAGGATATTATTAAACTATAAAAAAGAAGCTCAGAAAAGACTTACTTGGATACTATTTGGACTTGCATTTTTGTGTTAAAAAGAGAGGTTAGACGGGCCAGATTTCTTCTTTTTTCCAGAACGATTGGTAACTATAAAGGTGATCTTATGGAGGTGTATGTAATCAGGAGAAGTACGGGTAGGTAAAATGGCAAAAAAAATGTTTTTCCCTTTGAAGCAACTTTAAATCTAGAGGGCACAGGTTAAAGCTGAATGGGACTTTTTTTTTAAGTCAGAGTTTAGTGAGTGTACGAACCAGACTGGCAGAGGAATGGGTGAAAGCAAGAACAACCTCATCACTTAGGAAATATTTAAACACTACAGGGCTGGGATATGCATGAAAAATATCGACAAAACTCACGCAAATGGTGTTAACTTAATTGTGAAAACTCGGTATATAGGCAAGTTGTGCTGAACGGCCTTCTTACAAGCCGTTCTTTATGTCATTACTTGATCAACTATTAATCATTAGCGCTGAACATAATAAAGTAATGTAACGTTACGTTCTTTAAAACTGCCCGAGAAACTAGTTATGGGGCAAAATGTCTGCATTTATTAATCAACAAAACTGCGCAGGATGTATAATTGATCATTGATTATGCATGATGTTTACTGTCACAATGGAAATCTATCGTTATCTTCACGTCGCAATTTGTTTTCAAATACGTGCAAAATATCACTCTCACCCAAATCTTTTAAAGTTTGTTGCATGTCTTTTAGTTCTAAGAGGATGAAAGAGCAATAAACAAATCTTTATGGTGCATTGATCGTTTCCCATCTCTACGGAAGTAAAACTGTTATTTATTTAGAAAAAAATGCAGTTTCAGACAGATAGAGGAGAAGGCATCTTAATACCTGATGTACTTGCATTTGATATAATAACCCTGTGGTCACGACAGACTGTTCGTTTCAATTACCCTACTTCCTTACTGTGCTTGTAATCCTCACAATGGAAAATACATAATAAAAGATTGTCAATAATTTCCTAATCAGGGTCTCTTTTATAATCACAAGAATTATTCCCTTCTTGCATATCCTTCAAAGAGCCATTTGATTTCACCAAATGTGATTTCATGGGCCCTGGGAATTCTTCAATTGTCAATAACGCATGTGTTTCTAAAGACATTTAGGAGATACTTTGCGATCATCAGAAATAGGAGCAGATATTATTCCATTCAACCCACGGACTCTGTTGCTCAATTCAATCATGGCTGCTATGTTTCTCACGGAGGAATAAGTGAAGACTGCAGATGCCAGAGATCAGAATTGGTATTGGAAAAGCTCAGCTGACCATAATGATGAAGAGCTGGTGGAGAGCTTATGCTCGAAATGTCGACTCTCCTGCTCCTCGGATTCTGTGCTTTTCCAAAAACCACACTTTCTCCCCATAATGCTTGATTCCATTGATACTCAAGAACCTGTCTCAGTCTTAAATATTGAACTGGCCTCCAAGCCATCTATGGTAATGAATTTCATCGATTCAACACTGTCTGGATACAGAAGTTATGACTAGATAAGAAAGGTCTTCTTTTTCTAAGCCTATGCCCTCGGGTCCCAGTCTATCCTATCAATGGAAGCATCATACCAGCATTCACTGTGCCCATTTTGTATTCTGTACGTTTAAATTAGGTCGCCCTCATCCTTCTAATTTGAATCATGTAGAAGCCCACAGGCCTCAAATATTCCTCTTACGGTAAGCTTTTCATTCCGGGGACCATTCTTGTGAAACTCCTCTAAACATGCACAAGGGCCAGAACATCCTTTCTGATACATTGGGCCGAAAACTGTTCCCAATGATCCAGATGTACTCTTACTCGAGCTTTATAGATCCGCAGAATGACTTCCCTGCTTTTTAATCAATTGCTCCATGAATATAAGTCATTTCATTTCCTTTCAGTTACCTTCCTGAAAGTTTCAAACTACAGATTTACCTTAAGAGAATCCTAGGCTAGAGCTCCCAAGTCTCTTTGCACTTCAGACTGCTGAATTTCATCCCCAATTCGAAAATACTCTATGCCGCACACTTTCCCAAATTGCAATTGATCTGTCACTTCTTTGAGGAGAAAGTGAGGTCTGCAGATGCTGGAGATCAAAGTTGAAACTTTATTGCTGGAACAGCACAGCAGGTCAGGCAGCATCCAGGGAACAGGAAGAACGGCCTGTGCCCGAAACGTCGAATCTCCTGTTCCCTGGATGCTGCCTGACCTGCTGTGCTGTTCCAGCAATAAAGTTTCAACTGTCACTTCTTTGCCCAAACTTCTAACATGTCCAAATTCTTCTGCAGCCTCACCGCCTCCTCGATGCTTCCAGACCCTCTATCTGTATTTGTGTCGTCTGTAACTTCGCTACAACGCCCTCAGTTCCTTCATCGAGATCGTTAATATATAAATTGAGAAGTTGTCTTCCCAATATTAAGGCTTCTGGAACACCACTTGTCACTGGCTGCCATCGTGAAACCGACATTTTTGTCACCACCCTCTGTTTTCTACCAGACAGCCAAGGTTCTATCCATGCTAATACCTTGCCAGTGATAACATGGGTCCTTATCTTACTCCATACCCTCCTATGCAGTACCTTGTCAAAGTCCTTCTCAATATCCAGGTAGATAACATCTATTGGCTCTCCTTAGTAAAACCTGCTCGTTACTTCCTGAAAGAAGTCTAGCAAATTTGTCAGACATGACCTCCCTTTGAAAAAAAACCACGTTGATTTTGTCCTATTTTACCATGCTCGTCCAAATATTAAGAAATCTCACCTTTTACAATGGGTTCCAGGATCTTACCTACGAACGAGTTTAAGCCAATTAGTCTGTCATTTCCCGTCTTCTGCCCTTACGTCCGTTTTAAACAGGGTTGTCACAGCGATTTTCCAGTTTCTGGGACAATCCCTGACTCGACTGATTCCTGAAGGATCACCACTCAAACCTTCTCTATCTCTTCAGCTACCTCCCTTAGTCCATCGGGTCCAAGTGATGTATTCAGGCCATTCAGTTTTTTCTAGCACCTTCGCCTTGGTGAGACATTCCTCTGTAGAGTGTTGTAGGTAATATTTTCAGTTCTAACTTCTGTTTGCCTTCACAAACATCATTCCATCACGAAATTGTTGTTTTTCTTTCACTGGATAATTTACATCTGCCAAAATTTCCATTGATTTCCCTGTGAAATGAAACTTTTTGTTTGGTTTAGTGTAGAAGACAAACCTCATCTTGAATGATGCCTCGTTAAAAGTAATTTCCTCTAATGCCTTTTCCACTCAGGAATGTTTTTTTTTTACTACCTACTATCAAACACTGTAATGAATATTCCTCATTCTAATTGAACATTTTTGTACCTTATCCACGTCTCTGTCAAATTCTTAAAACTTGCCTTAAGCATTGTGATAAAAGTCCAACAAAATTATCTAGTCTTCACTAAGCGGCGAGTCATAATGTTTTCACATATTTTTCTAAATAATTAATCATTGTTTTAGTAATGTAAAGCCAAGGATCTGCCACGCGTGCTACAGACTATACCAATATATATGGCCCAGATAAAACTGCTGTTGGACTCAAGCAGAACATGCATCTGTATAATGAAGCATGCCAAATGTCCTTTGATATTCGTGAATCAAATTGTTTCTTTTTTCAAGCCAATTATACAATGAACACAATGCTCCATTTTGTAGATGGTGTATCTAAACCAGGTACTAATTCTAAGTTCAAGCTAATTTCCACATCTGCCTTATCCCCAGATCATTAATCAGGAAAACTGGATTATTTGTGCAGTAAAATTACGTTTAAACCATCAGCATCTCTCCATGCCGCCACTGAGACTTTCTTAAGAAATACCTTTGCGATTTGAATTCAGCTTTTCCGCTGTTATGTACTCGAATTGAGGAGAGTTAAATATAGAAATAAGTAATATTATAAAGCAAATACTATATTAAAGTTTTCTTTTGTTAGAAGTATGTACACAGACGCACACAAATTCCTTAATATAAAACAAGCATCGAGATGATAGAAGTGTGAGGACTGAATTGCAAAATGTGCAATCATTGGAATATTGCGAGGAAATTTTACATCATATTTAAATAACGATGACTAATTTGCCAACCTAATTCTTCTTTGCTTTTGGTGAAATCTGGAAGTCAGAAGTACGATCGTTTAAATTTTTACATTTTATTCAATCTCTGTATTCCCCCCAAACATATATGACTGCATGCTTTTACTTCATCTTAACAATTACCCTCTATACTGAAGTGGCGGATCAACACTTTCAGAGTGAACAAAATGTGGGAAAGTCGTGAGCACACCAATTATATATCTGGAAGAGATCAATAATTTCAAATCAGAACCGATGAGTTATGTTTTCTCTGCTATGCCCATTCCATAGAATTGGAAGGAAAGGCATAGATCTTTCATCGAAATGTGCTTTATCCTCCTGCAATTTCCTACACTCATCTACCTTGAAACTTCGTTAACCCATGAATGGATGAAAGAGCCCCTTTATTTCTTTTCTTAATAATATCTAACTGAGCTTAATGATCCACATTCACTAATTTTAAAAATTTACCTCCTTATTGTATTTTTTCCACACACTCACTGCTCCCTATTATCTGCATCGCACGAAATGCAGAGTGGAACTATGATTCAACCACTCATTTTGATGAGAGTAGATAATAGATATTTTTAAAACAAATTCACTGGTCTACTCTTCTTCTCATTCCTGATTTGATTACTTACAGTGTGGAAACAGGCCTTTCAGCCCCACAAGTCCACACCGCCCCGCCGAAGCGCAACCCACGCATACCCCTAACCTAACACTACGGGCAATTTACCGTTTCCTCCGGGTGCTCCGGTTTCCTCCCACAGTCCAAAGATGTGCAGGTCAGGTGAATTGGCCATGCTAAATTGCCCGTAGTGTTAGGTTAGGGGTATGCGTGGGTTGCCTATTTTAATATGATAGCCATCGATTTTCACTTTCAGTCACATATGTTATCCTGAATTTTCGTGTAAATTTGGAAGGCAACTATCCTTCAGACATCGTCATTGCAAGTGGAAGAGTGAACAAATCTTCAGTTGCTTTAGCCTGAATCTACATCTTACAATCTTTCTTGCAGTCGGCTGTCCATATTAATAATAAACGTGGACTGAGCTAACTTGTGTATAACAACTCTTTACTGTCTGCAGAAATGACCTGGAGATTACAGTTATATGCCACCCCAATGCTTTACCGTGTTGATTGGCAAACATTTCTGTATCCAGCCTGTTGCAGTGCTTCTTTGAGCCTCAGCGGCAACTGGAAGGAAAACATTTCAGTTTCCAGTGGCAAGCTCGAAGTCTTCAAGACTCAATATCGAGTACAATGACGTTAGAGGCTTAAACCTTCTTTCTTCCCCTTTTACCAGTACTCACATCTCAAACGTTGTCATTACTTGTGTTATTTTCTGCATAGCCAACCCATTATCTCCTACATATGCTCCTGATTAGCAGAGTTTTCTTTTCCCAAAGCATTTTGAGCAGACCATTATTCATCTAGTTGTTGTTCTATCTCTCGGGGATCTATTTTTACCTATTCTTTAAGTCTCTCCCTCCGGTCCCCCCAAACCTGAAACATCCACTACTACTTGCTCTGGAATATATCTCCTTATTAACGCCCGCTAAAACAAGAAAAAAAACGTGTGCAAAATGATACACAGTCAAGATTACTCCCACAATTAAGATAGACACAAACAAAACATTACAGTCATACAATTACACCGAAAACCAAAAGTTTGGCTTTCTGTCTATTCAGTACGTCCACCAATCAGTGCCAATGTCTGCCAACCAGCCGATCAGATCATAACTGGTTGCTTATTTTCGAAGCAGTGTTACTTTTTTCCATAACTCTCAATTTCCTGGTTGATTATACATTTGTCTATCTCAATATTGATATAATTTCTGATCCGACATCCATTGCCGTCAGACATAATGGATTTCCAAGAAAACATTTTCATTTGAATACCTTTTTGTTTCGCATCTCTGTCTTAAACGGACAAGTGAATATTCTGATATTATTCCTCTTCTGGTCCTAACCCCCATGACAAGGGGCAATAATATTTCCACATCTTACCTGCAAACTCATATAAAGGATCATGTGTCATCCATAAGGTGGTCTCTCTTTCTTTTAGATTGTATTTAGCACAGGTCAGTCTGATTCAACGTCCTCTTATTATGCGAACTTTCCCTATCAACAGTCCAATTGACTTCACTAATTCCCGCAAAAAAGATAGTATTTTCTTTTGTGATACTTTCAAGCAAATACTTATTTTCAATTGCTTTCTACAATCACTCCCAACTAACTTAATATGTAACTCTTCTCTTCATCTGGCTAAACTGCATAATCCTATCACAATAAGAAAAAGAACAGGCAAGGCAAAAAAGAAACTCAAAATGACACCACGAACCCCAGCAGACGGAGACACATAAATAGCAAGCGGGATAGAACACCAATGTTTCACTGGAGGTGCACTGATGATGTTAAACAGAATTGTGATGGAACATTTGCGAACAAACGTGCCAACTCAGTTGGCAAGTCAACAACCTCATTGATACTCTAACATTTTCTTACATTACATTTCATCTGCCAAAATGTTCTTTTCCTTCCCATTCACCTAACTTGTCTCTATGTTTCTGCAAACTCAATTTTATGCTTACCATGTCCTATGCTCTCATTTTTGCCATTCATATTTTTTGCGTTTGCAATTTGGTTATCACATTCAAGAAAATAACGTGTAGAGAAAATTATTCAAGCTCTAGTTTTGCTCTATTTTACATTCCACTAGTTACATATTGCCCTTCTCAAAATGTCTCTATTGTCTCATCTCTTTATCTTCCATGAGTTAGACAATTTTCTACACAGTCTAAAGTAATATCTTCAACAAAGTGTGATTTTCAAGTTTAATCTATGGTACACTGCCATACACCTTCTGAAAATGCAAATATATTACATTGACCACTTCTATTTGATACATAAACAGCCTTTTCAATAATTCATGTTACTCCACATACAATCATTGTTTCAAAATTCAGAATTGCTTCAACATAATGTATTTCGGTTGAATTTATAAATTCGTAAAGTTTGCTTCAATATTATTCATTGGAATGCTAAACACTTTTCACCATTGCAATTATCAATTTTCGTAGGAAATGTATTAACTGATCCTTAGCATTTATGTAGCTCTGGGTTTAATAAATTGAACATTAAAGTACAACTGCTGTAGTGTGTGAATGTGACAGAAAGAGAGAGGGAGGGAAAAGTTGGAAGGACCAAGTGTACCCTACATAATACCAATTTAAAATGTAAACACGATCGAAAGTAAGATCAAAAGTGGTTAGCAAACCAAATGACCATTTATGTTTTTAACAGAATGCTACCGACATAATTGCTACTCTGTTGTAACAAGTTCACGATTTCTGAAAATGGAATTATTTCCTGCGTTTTTTGCAAAACATCAAAAGACTTCTAGCCTGCCCAGCTGGCAACTGTCTGAGCTGTAATCATTTTGAGTCGGCGCTACATTCCTCTGGCATGACTACCGATTCATTTTTCACAGTAGCAGTTGGCACCTTCTCTCCTCCTTAACTCACATAGTTAACTGGCTCTGAACTCGTTCACTTCCCAGCAGTATCATACCCGCTCTCAGCGTGCTCTGCACCCAGCTGGAAACCTGCATAGCGGATGAAAAATTAAATAGCTATCACCTGTCTCTCCACCTAAGTTGCGAAATACAACTGCGAGGCTAATACCACGACGCATAAAACAATGGATCGACCTTTCACAATGACACCAATTTCAACGAGAATCCTTCTAAAGTGTCATCTACTTCTATGTTCACTAGTTATCTTGCCATTCGCACCCAGTATTCCTATCGGAAACCCTTGACAAGTGACATTCTACTTAGCCAATATACTGGCCCATTGCCACATGTATTTAAACTGTTTATATTGCCCTGCAAATCTATTACATCAGCTCACTGGAAGACTAACATCACTCTTATCTTATCCACTTTTAGGCAGAGCTGTCAATGTGCCTGTCAGGACACTTGAACTGCAGTGAATGACTGCTTTGAAATGGGAACTTCGTTCACTTTCCTCTGACTTTACAGTACTTCGAATTTACTATTAGAATTAAAGTCTATTTCCACAGTTCTGAAGAATTCATAAGTGCATTCTCTTCTCAAAAATGCGCATTTCCCTTGCATCATAAAGCAAACACACTTACCAAATATCCGCCCTATTTACTTTTCACGAGTCGTTTTTTTCATTACACATGAAGTATATTGAATTCTTTTCACTTCCTATTCTGTTATATTACCATGTTCCCTTGTGATACATTTGTGCTATTAGATAATTACAAAATTGTTGTGGATACGCATTCATTCATGCAACATTTGAAGAGAGGGACAAATCTCGCATTTTGTCTTCAATTAATGTCATGTCTGATGATACGTTCCAAAGTGGAACAATATAATGTTTCGTTCTTCCCACTGATGCGTGCAGGATAACGCTCCATTTCTGAATTTATTTTGACCTTTTTTCTTCGAAAATGTAATTATGTGCAATATGGGCACCTGACTGCTTGGTAATACCACTGAAGTCTGAAGCTAGGGCATGCTCTTCACTTGAATACAGAGTATCCCTGCCACAGAGAATAACAACATATATCAGACGTTACAGCTGGCTTGCTGGAGTAACCTTCTTTGGTGTCTGTAAAGATTGAAGTTTCGAACGACAAATGAGATCCTCATTAAACGTGCGCTTCTGCCTTAAACCCTACCGATTTCCCAGCAGCCACAAAATAGTTAAGAGTAAAAGAAAACTCTGAAAGCTGAGTATGAAGTGTTTTTCTTAACCTACATTTCCAAATAATTAAATGTGTATCTCTGGCCTTGGAGCCTGTTAAATTTGTGGTTCTCGACTGCATGATAAACCAAAATGCATCTATTTAGTTCTCTTGATACCAATGCACTGAAATAGCTTTCTCGGTTTTAACAACAACATTACATTGAGAAATTCAGTTGAAACTGACCAAATGCATGTTCAAGCGACAAGCTTCAGATTGTGACAATTGTGCAACAAAAGCATGAAAACAAAACCAATAAATATCAATTTGTCTGTTAGTTCTTCCAAGTAAAGAAGTTAAATCTGTGAATTCTCTTTCTGGATATCATCCTGAACCATAGTATTCCACTACAATTACGCTATAAATGTCTTGAAATATTTAGATGCTCACTAAAAAATACATCAGTCCAATCTCTGTTACACAGAGATGAAACTCATTGTGGAAACGTTTCTCTTGCACAAGGCCAGATGCACTTACCTTTCTTCTGTGCCTCCAACTTCTCACCTTTTAAGAAGCAAAAGATATGACTTTGCAAGGTAAATCACACTGACAGATGCAAGCGCTAAATTGCTGAGCTTCTTAACATACAACGTCAGAACCAATGCGAAAATAACAATAGTATTTTGGCACTCCCGATATTTTACTTGAAACACTTATCCAGAATTTGGAGAAACGTGGCGAGAACTCTTCGACATTTAACATGCATAGGGCACACATTTATGTCGATATCCTATTATCGTCCATACATGCATTGAACAGACATTATTACGTTGACCATGCATGCATTTGGGGTGTTTTCCTAGTGGACACCAGGTTAAGATCCAACAGGTTTAATTGGAAGCACACTAGCTTTCGGAGTGTTGCTCTTTCATCAGGTGGTAGTAGATGGCTCAATCCTAACACACAGGATTTATAGCAAAAATGTATAGTGTGATGTAACTGAAATTATACATTGGAAAATTGATTGTCTGTTAAGCTTTTCATCTGTTCGAATACTGTGATAGTTTCACTTCTTTCATGTGTAAATCACAAAATCTTTTTTTAAAATGTTGCATTCTCGGTTTAGCTGTTAACAATGGGTGATAGCTAGACAATATGTTGAAGGTGTTGGTCCCCTGTGTTTTCTGTCTATGCCATGATGTTTAGATTGATTGTAATCTAAAAAATGAGGTAACGGAGTTTTACATGAATTTATGCAGTTTTTGAGCTCAGAGTTCTACATGAATGCATGCAGTTTTTGAGCAAAGTACAATGTCACCCTGCAAGTACAAATTCACCCCAGAAAATATATGTGTCCATGTGGGTCTTTGTCTGTGTCTGCCTGGGTTGGGGGTTGTGAGTGTGATAAAGTGTATGTGTGTGTGGGGTGAGTGCAGAGCGTCTTAAATCAGGGAGGGGGTGCATGTGTGAGTGCGGGAATGTGTATGCCTGTAAGGGTGTGTGTGAGTTTCTGTGTGTGCGTCCGTGTTTATAGGAGTGCCTGTGTGTGAGAGAGAGTATGTGTGTAGGAGTATCTGTGTGTGTGCATAGTACAATGGTGGTCACCTGAAATTTAACATGAACCCAAGGACCCGGTTGAGGCCCTGCATTTGGATACTGAACTTAGCTATCAGCCTCTGCTCGGCCACTTTTCTCTGCTGCCTGTCCAGAAGTCCACCTTGGAGAATGGTCCAAGGCGTCATGGCATAGACAGAGAACACAGGGGGCTAACACCTTCAACATATTGTCGAGCTATCACCCATTGATAACAGCTAACCCGAGGATGCAACTTTTTAAAAAAAAAGGTTTTGTGATTTACACATGGAAGGAGTGAAGCTATCACGGTATTCTAACAGATGAAAAGCTCAATAGACAATCAATTTTTCAATGTATAATTTCAGTTATATCACACTGTAAATTTTTGCTGTAAATTCTGTGTGTTAGGATTGAGCCCTCCACTACCACCTGATGAAGGGGCGATGCTCCGAAAGCTAGCGTGCTTCCAATTAAACCTGTTGGACTGTAACCTAGTGTTGTGTGATTTTTAACTATGTCATCTTTATGTATTGAATATTACATTCTTTACATAATGCGTACTACTTGGTTCAGATTACTTAATACCAGAATAACGTATTACAAATTGTCACATTTGTGTTCCATACAGTTCAGTTGTGCATCATCTGATTGCAAATGGATGGAATGACTCTACGTATACATTTGATTGCATTTATGATCAATGCATTGTTATTGCTTCCAGCTCTTAATTGACATACTACGTACATTGATGTTCCTCACTTATAGGAATAGATTAGACAGGACATTATCTGCACATTCATTGTTGTATTATTAACTATACACTGAAGTAATAGAAATAATTAATAAGGGGGTAAGAAAAAAATCAAATGATTACAGATTACCAGATCGAAAGCGAATTGGCCTGAAAACTATTTGTTTAACCATCCCTAGTGCTCAGCGGTCACTCTAATAATTACAATCAATATGATTATAGAAAAAGTGAATAAACTTTGTTTGAAAGCAGCAAATTGTGACATGTGTCTGAATTCTCCAGAATGTTGTGAAATCATTGGATAACGTAGATTTCAAGAATGTATAAGAATGAATAGATTAAAAAACTAATTGAGAAAAGTTGGTAACAGATAAAGGAAATGTAATGTGACTTCATTTCTCGGAAGGGCAAAGTAATTATCTTAATGATATTACAACATCACAGTTTTAATTTTCAAACATTTTGAGTCATAGAGTCAGATAGATGAACAGCATGGAAACAGACCTTACGGTCCAAACAGTCAATGCCGACCCAATCTATTCCCACTGCCAGCACCCGGCCCATATTCCTCAAAAGCCTTTCTACTTATGTACTCATCCAAATGCCTCTTAAATTTTGCAATTGTCCCAGCCTCCACCACATCTTCTGGTAGCTCATTCCATACATGTACCACCCTTCATAATCATAGGAAAGAGAGGAAAATGAAACTCATGAGGTAACGTCTCATTCAGTTGGAATACTTTCATTCTTTGTTGCTTTTCTCATAATCACTGGCTTTTTATTTTGAACATCGAAATCAGTAGTAATTATTTTTGTTTAGACAGCGTAGCAATTTCTTGACCAGGTTCGAAATTGGACATTCACTTCAGAACAAATCATCTCACATTTATGATCTCAATCTTGGAGCAAACATGTCTGATATCATTGCAGTAACAACGATCCAACATGAATCAATTGATCGACGATCTTGCATGCAGATACTACTACATCCTGCATTTCTAAATTGGAAACTTTAACACGAATTTTACATAGACAGTTGCACACAGATGGTCATAATTGTCTTACAGTGCTTCATCTTGTCACTTTGGAATTGTGTTTTGAGTCAGTTATTTCTAATGTTGATCCGCAATATAAACATAATCAGTACATAATGAGTGTGAATGCATCGAACATGAGTTTAATGTATATTTGGACGTGAGTTTTATTTGAGACACAGTAGAAGTTGTGCTAATGAATGTGTGTTGGATGATATAATAGCATTTCTTAATATCTGAAACAAAAATGCATAACTGATTAGATACACTGAGTTTATTCAAAGATTGGATACTACGTTTCAAGCTGAACAACAGTAAAATCATCAAAATTCAAGTACACTGACCCAAGTCTTTAATTGTTTTCTTGCATTCGGCTAGCTCTGAAAGGCAAGATATGAAAGTTTGCATTGGTTATTATTAAACTTATTCTTCAAGCTGAGAAACATTCGATAACATAACATAAGCTCAGAGGACCAAACAGCTTGCGAGAGTTAATGAGTTAGCAATTTATTCAAATTCGATTTTCAGGAAGAAACTGGTTAATGAAATACATCAAGGTCATTTTCTACCGTTACTGCAATATTCAGTAATCATCGCAAAAATCTAAATCATTTTATGTTCCCAAAGTATGATCTCTATATGCAAGCATTGCAGCAGAGTCTGTGTACCTTTCTATGTGAACACCGGTAGTCCTAATGCAAACGTGTTGATGAATAAACGTTTTCGCATCTCAAATGTAATGTTCGATCATCTTTTTGGTTCTTGTTCTGCAATTTATCATTGACAATCAGTTGTCCACATTGGCTCATTCATCCTGAATAATGTTTTGACATTCATAGTTAACATTAGATCTCTTTCATTTAATAAAACTTTAATAATGCCTGTTTTCTTCAATGAAAATTGCTCATCGTATTGTCTAGTGAACACAAATTTCAGTCTTTTACTTTTTTGACATGTTTTCCTGATCTTGAGCAGTTCCTAATCAAATAGTGGAATAAAGAAAATATTTTCAAGTTTTCAAAGTTTAAGCTAAAATAGGAAAAGTCGACTTCTTCGTTTTTTTATTCATGCAAACCAATTTGCAACATAAATGTGCTTTACTCTGGTACTGTCTTTGTGAGCTGGAAATGTGTTGCTGGAAAAGCGCAGCAGGTCAGGCAGCATCCAGGGAACAGGAGAATCGACGTTTCGGGCATAAACCCTTCTTCAGGAATCCAGGGAACAGGAGAATCAAATGCTGATTTTCCCGAAACGTCGACTCTCCTGTTCCCTGGATGCTGCCTGACCTGCTGCGCTTTTCCAGCAACACATTTCCAGCTCTGATCTCGAGCATCTGCAGACCTCACTTTCTCCTACTGTCTTTGTGAGACAGGAAACCTAGCTAGACTGAATTGTTAATTCAATGCAAGTTCTGAAGACAAATCATACTAAAACATACAGGGGGCATATGGGCTAATACTATCTAAAATCCTGCTCAATCTGAGGAGAATTCCTGATTCTTGCCTGAATTATTCTATCTTTCGCAATATTAAATTTTTAGCACAATCCTTTTAAGTACTACTAACGGCTACCATGCTAGGACCAGGTATCACTCGTGCAATTGAAATTTAGACAGATTGCATCCTCAGCACTGATGATCTAAGCAACGTTTGGTCTGTCTCGTGGTAGCTCTTTCTTTGTCCCTCTCCAGTTGATCAGAATTACTCTACGGGGCCATATCAATTCTTCACTGAGGGAATGGCCACCAAGTATCCAACTCTATCAATTCATCCTTTATTCTTCTGGACTGTTCTCTCACCGTCTCATCGAGACCATAACGTCCAGTCATATACATTGCATGTAAATTACTAGGCCTCCTCTGAACAGATGGTGATGAGGGAACCACATCTTATGATAAAAATGCAAAGTTCCAGATTAATGTACGTACAAAGGCTATCTTCCTCGCAGAACATTTGTCCAAATTTTGAAACTGCCACCTTATGGCTTACTGTACTCGCCATTATAAGTGTAAGAGGCTTCATCAATCTTCGATGCTTCCTATGGCTTAATACACATTTTACAAGCGGCCTTTTACATCATTGTCCAGCAGCAATCTCGTGCTTGCGTTTATTTCAGTTAGGGGTGGCAAGTGTTAAAATTGCCACATACCAGCTACAGTCATACATCAATTTAGCAACAAGCTTCTCCTTGGATGAAACTGTTCGTATTTGCGGAGCACCATTGGGCAGCACATAATTGTTTATGATGTTTGCTTACATAATGTCAGAATCTGACCTGCTCAGAAGTGTTTTGCATTCGTTTTTAAGTCGTTTACGTGTGTTCACTGCTGCAGTCAAGGTCCTGAAATTCACTTGAGGTGAATTACCACCAACACGACTCTCACGCTTCTCCAATGTACAATATTAACATTTCACGTTTGTTGAAATTAAAATTTATCGAACATAAAATTTAGAAGAAAGTAGAAGTGCATGTTATTTAACAAAAGATTTGCTGGGAGAGGCAGCATTATTTTCATCATCCTAACCACGAGCCGTGAAAACTCTGTCTGTCACTGAACAAAGGCACAGATATTTTCATAGTCTCGATGACGTGCAGTCACAATCCCTACGCCCTACGAAATCCACTTCATCAATTACATGGTCTAAAATTGTTTGATTTTTAACTGCTGATTTTCCATATTCAGACCCTGCCTTGTGCTCCGAGACACGCGGGAGCATGGCGAATAGACCACCTACATACAGTAATTATCAGTAGGGGGACAATCGGTTAACCCCCCTCCCCCCGGCGACACAACGTGGAGGCAAGCACCCTGCGCAATTCTCGCAGTCAAACCTTCACACATCAGTTGAGAATAGCCATAAAAACTCAACTAGTTCAACAATAATAAGGAGCATGATGAAAACATGGAAAATGCACGAGCCCCAAGATTCGCTGAGTAGCCATCCTAGTCATCTCCTGCTGTCCCGGTATGGATTCAGAAGCCATTTGGGCCCTGTAGTGGATGTGGCTTGAACAACACCCAAGTGGCTTTCAAAGGCTTCCTTTTTTTTGCCACCAGGACAGAACCGTATTGTTTCACCCCTACCACAATCTATAAAGTCGTCACATTCCTATATTAAGTCGCTTCCCATAATAGGTCCTTCAATGTTTCAACACACATGAAATTACATCGGTGTGAACAGATTATTGATGTCTATGAGATCGGTCTTACTCAAGTACACAGGAGTCCAATGTCAATTTAACCCATTCACATCAACAATTTCCTTAGTTGTGATAGGCCAGTCATGGATATGAAGGCTCTTGTGTTCACCAGCGTGTTACAATATCTGCGCCCTATTAGTGCAAACAAGTAAATCCTATCCTCCTTATCACTCATTCCGTGGGGTCTGCTGGACGTCAGTGCAGCATATCAGACCTAATTCAAAACATTCCTACGTCTCGAGTTTCAGGGAACAAAACAAATGTTTCACAAGAACGCATGCAACCACCATTGAACAAAAATACATTCACAACTGACAACAAAAAGTTTCCACTTAGTTCAATGAGAGCAAGAAACAGGAACCTGTCTCTCTACCTCACTCACTCCATTTCTCTATCAGTTCCTTTCCCCAAAGGGAGTTATTTTTGAAAAAAATCTCTGCGAATTGTTTCATGCAACTAAAAACCATAAAATAGAAACGCCTTGTCAGTTCTCTGCGTCGAGTTCTCCAATTCGTGGACAAAGTCATATTTTGGGAATCAATTTCCACTCTATTGAAAGTGTGCCCCCTCCACCGCACACCCCAAACCCAAAACACACGCAATCTCAATCGTAAAAACATCCAAGCCAAACGTCCTTAAATTCGTATATAACAATTTAGCAAATTGACCAATTAACACAGAGAATTTCCCAAAATACCCAATTTCACATATAGGCTTTTAATCCCTATTTTTCTAAATTGTGATGCTAGGATTATTTACTCTTCTATCCATCGCTTTGTGGATTCTGAAGTATGGCCGATTTGGCTGGCTACCTAATACACTAAAAGGACACCAGTTTCTTTGTCCGTTATTTTTTTAAACTTACAGGTCAATTTCGTGGTTTATCTAGGGCTTTTCATCTGCTTAATGAGTTAATGTCTGCCTGTCATATCCCGGGTAACGAGAAAACCCCGGGTTCCCCATTCATGTTCTGTTCTGCCATAATAATGATAGATTTATACTCGTCGACCCTCTGTCGTTTGGTCACATTTATCCCCAAGTTATTACTGCTGTGTGTTTTTCCACCAGCCGCTTCTGACTCAGAAACATTCCCATCAGAGTCTGGCGATGCCTGTTTGATGGAGTGATCCATTCTGCATATCCTGCTTATTTTACTCTAGGCCTTCATCCCAGGCAGGAACAATGACCTTCAGAGGCCACAAAACAGGCACTTTCTTATTCAATCTTACCAGATGTACTGTTCGTGTAGTTAGACTTGCCTTTGCCCAAAGTTCTGCACCTGCTCCAGAGCGGTGTCCATCCTACTCGGGCTTGTGAACAGGACCACGTTCGTATTTTTACTTTGCTGTAGTTAACCTTAATCGTTACTCAAATTTAGAAGAAATTCAAAGTAGGTTTCATTATACAAACGCTTTTGGAAAATGCAGCATGACTTTTGACCCGAATCATTAGCCGTGGCCACACTATCTCTCACTGAACAAAAGGCACAGTGTTTTTATACGCTCAATGGCGTGTAGACACAGTCACCACTCTCTTTCACATGCACTATGTTAGTTACAAAGTTTGCAAGCATTTATTTTAACTCTTCATGTTCCGCATTAATTTCATGCCTGGTAATTTGTAACATATCTCCGATCAACATTGCCACATGAACTATTGTAAATAAAGACAGA